>NW_027635318.1:0-245195 GCF_949748355.1 Melanostigma gelatinosum | reverse complement strand
TTTCCAAAGTAACTAAAAAAATATTTTTTTTTCCAAAGTAACTAAAAAAATATTTTTTTTTCCAAAGTAACTAAAAAAAAAAATTTTTTTCCAAAGAAACTAAAAAAATATTTTTTTTTCCAAAGTAACTAAAAAAATTTTTTTTTTTCCAAAGTAACTAAAAAATTTATTTTTTTTCCAAAGAAACTAAAAAAATTTTTTTTTTTCCAAAGTAACTAAAAATTTTTTTTTTTTTTTCCAAAGTAACTAAAAAAAATTTTTTTTTTCCAAAGTAACTAAAAAAAAAATTTTTTTTCCAAAGTAACTAAAAAAAAATGTTTTTTTCCAAAGTAACTAAAAAAATATTTTTTTTTCCAAAGTAACTAAAAAAAATTTTTTTTTTCCAAAGTAACTAAAAAATTATTTTTTTTCCCAAAGTAACTAAAAAAAATTTTTTTTTCCAAAGTAACTAAAAAATATTTTTTTTTCCAAAGTAACTAAAAAAATATTTTTTTTTCCAAAGTAACTAAAAAAATATTTTTTTTTCCAAAGTAACTAAAAAAATATTTTTTTTTCCAAAGTAACTAAAAAAATATTTTTTTTTCCAAAGTAACTAAAAAAATATTTTTTTTTCCAAAGTAACTAAAAAAATATTTTTTTTTCCAAAGTAACTAAAAAAATATTTTTTTTTCCAAAGTAACTAAAAAAATATTTTTTTTCCCAAAGAAACTAAAAAAATATTTTTTTTTCCAAAGTAACTAAAAAAAAATTTTTTTTCCAAAGAAACTAAAAAAATATTTTTTTTTCCAAAGTAACTAAAAAAATATTTTTTTTCCCAAAGTAACTAAAAAATTTTTTTTTTTTCCAAAGTAACTAAAAAAATATTTTTTTTTCCAAAGTAACTAAAAAAATATTTTTTTTCCAAAGTAACTAAAAAAATATTTTTTTTCCAAAGTAACTAAAAAAATATTTTTTTTTCCAAAGTAACTAAAAAAATATTTTTTTTTCCAAAAGTAACTAAAAAAATATTTTTTTTTCCAAAATAACTAAAAAAATATTTTTTTTCCAAAGTAACTAAAAAAATATTTTTTTTCCAAAGTAACTAAAAAAATATTTTTTTTCCCAAAGTAACTAAAAACATATTTTTTTTTCCAAAGTAACTAAAAAAATATTTTTTTTTCCAAAGTAACTAAAAAAATATTTTTTTTTCCAAAGAAACTAAAAATATATATTTTTTTCCAAAGTAACTAAAAAAAATTTTTTTTTTCCAAAGTAACTAAAAAAATATTTTTTTTTCCAAAGTAACTAAAAAAATATTTTTTTTTCCAAAGTAACTAAAAAAATATTTTTTTTTCCAAAGTAACTAAAAAAATATTTTTTTTTCCAAAGTAACTAAAAAAATATTTTTTTTTCCAAAGTAACTAAAAAAATATTTTTTTTTCCAAAGTAACTAAAAAAATATTTTTTTTTCCAAAGTAACTAAAAAAATATTTTTTTTTCCAAAGAAACTAAAAATATATATTTTTTTCCAAAGTAACTAAAAAAAATTTTTTTTTCCAAAGTAACTAAAACAAATTTTTTTTTTCCAAAGTAACTAAAAAAAAATTTTTTTTTCCAAAGTAACTAAAAAAATATTTTTTTTTCCAAAGTAACTAAAAAAATATTTTTTTTTCCAAAGTAACTAAAAAAATATTTTTTTTTCCAAAGTAACTAAAAAAATATTTTTTTTTCCAAAGTAACTAAAAAAATATTTTTTTTTCCAAAGTAACTAAAAAAAAAAATTTTTTTCCAAAGAAACTAAAAAAATATTTTTTTTTCCAAAGTAACTAAAAAAATTTTTTTTTTTCCAAAGTAACTAAAAAAAATTTTTTTTTTCCAAAGAAACTAAAAAAATACTTTTTTTTTCCAAAGTAACTAAAAAAATATTTTTTTCCCCAAAGTAACTAAAAAAATATTTTTTTTTCCAAAGTAACTAAAAAATATTTTTTTTTCCAAAGTAACTAAAAAAATATTTTTTTTTCCAAAGTAACTAAAAAAATATTTTTTTTTCCAAAGTAACTAAAAAAATATTTTTTTTCCAGAGTAACTAAAAAAATATTTTTTTTCCAAAGTAACTAAAAAAATATTTTTTTTTCCAAAGTAACTAAAAAAATATTTTTTTTTCCAAAGTAACTAAAAAAATATATTTTTTTCCAAAGTAACTAAAAAAATATTTTTTTTTCCAAAGAAACTAAAAATATATATTTTTTTCCAAAGTAACTAAAAAAAATTTTTTTTTTCCAAAGTAACTAAAAACATTTTTTTTTCCAAAGTAACTAAAAAAAATTTTTTTTTTCCAAAGTAACTAAAAAAAAATTTTTTTTTCCAAAGTAACTAAAAAAATATTTTTTTTTCCAAAGTAACTAAAAAAATATTTTTTTTCCCAAAGTAACTAAAAAAATATTTTTTTTTCCAAAGTAACTAAAAAAATATTTTTTTTTCCAAAGTAACTAAAAAAATATTTTTTTTTCCTAAGTAACTAAAAAAATATATTTTTTTCCAAAGAAACTAAAAAAATATTTTTTTTTCCAAAGTAACTAAAAAAAAAAAAAAATTTCCAAAGTAACTAAAAAAATATTTTTTTTTCCAAAGTAACTAAAAAAATATTTTTTTTTCCAAAGTAACTAAAAAAATATTTTTTTTTCCAAAGTAACTAAAAAAAAATTTTTTTTTCCAAAGAAACTAAAAAAAAATTTTTTTTTCCAAAGTAACTAAAAAAATATTTTTTTCCCCAAAGTAACTAAAAAAATATTTTTTTTTCCAAAGTAACTAAAAAATATTTTTTTTTCCAAAGTAACTAAAAAAATATTTTTTTTTCCAAAGTAACTAAAAAAAAAAAAAATTTTCCAAAGTAACTAAAAAAATATTTTTTTTTCCAAAGTAACTAAAAAAAAATTTTTTTTTCCAAAGTAACTAAAAAAATATTTTTTTTTCCTAAGTAACTAAAAAAATATTTTTTTTTCCAAAGTAACTAAAAAAATAATTTTTTTTCCAAAGTAACTAAAAAAATATTTTTTTTTCCAAAGAAACTAAAAAAATATTTTTTTTTCCAAAGTAACTAAAAAAAAAAAAAATTTTCCAAAGTAACTAAAAAATTATTTTTTTTCCCAAAGTAACTAAAAAAATATTTTTTTTTCCAAAGTAACTAAAAAAATATTTTTTTTTCCAAAGTAACTAAAAAAATATTTTTTTTCCAAAGTAACTAAAAAAATATTTTTTTTTCCAAAGTAACTAAAAAAAAATTTTTTTTTCCAAAGTAACTAAAAAAATATTTTTTTTCCAAAGTAACTAAAAAAATATTTTTTTTCCAAAGTAACTAAAAAAATATTTTTTTTCCAAAGTAACTAAAAAAATATTTTTTTTTCCAAAGTAACTAAAAAAATATTTTTTTTTCCAAAATAACTAAAAAAATATTTTTTTTTCCCAAGTAACTAAAAAAAATTTTTTTTCCAAAGTAACTAAAAAATTATTTTTTTTCCAAAGTAACTAAAAAAAAATTTTTTTTCCAAAGTAACTAAAAAAATATTTTTTTTTCCAAAGTAACTAAAAAATATTTTTTTTTCCAAAGAAACTAAAAAAATATTTTTTTTTCCAAAGTAACTAAAAAAAATTTTTTTTTCCCAAAGTAACTAAAAAAATATTTTTTTTTCCAAAGTAACTAAAAAAAATTTTTTTTTTCCAAAGAAACTAAAAAAATATATTTTTTTCCAAAGTAACTAAAAAAATATTTTTTTTTCCAAAGTAACTAAAAAAATAATTTTTTTTCCAAAGTAACTAAAAAAATATTTTTTTTTCCAAAGAAACTAAAAAAATATTTTTTTTTCCAAAGTAACTAAAAAAAATTTTTTTTTCCAAAGTAACTAAAAAATTATTTTTTTTCCCAAAGTAACTAAAAAAATATTTTTTTTTCCAAAGTAACTAAAAAAATATATTTTTTTCCAAAGTAACTAAAAAAATATTTTTTTTCCAAAGTAACTAAAAAAATATTTTTTTTTCCAAAGTAACTAAAAAAATATTTTTTTTTCCAAAGTAACTAAAAAAATATTTTTTTTCCAAAGTAACTAAAAAAATATTTTTTTTCCAAAGTAACTAAAAAAATATTTTTTTTTCCAAAGTAACTAAAAAAATATTTTTTTTTCCAAAGTAACTAAAAAAATATTTTTTTTTCCAAAATAACTAAAAAAATATTTTTTTTTCCAAAGTAACTAAAAAAATTTTTTTTTCCAAAGTAACTAAAAATTTTTTTTTTTTTCCAAAGTAACTAAAAAAAAAAAAAATTTTCCAAAGTAACTAAAAAAATATTTTTTTTTCCAAAGTAACTAAAAAAATATTTTTTTTTCCAAAGTAACTAAAAAAATATTTTTTTTCTAAAGTAACTAAAAAAATATTTTTTTTTCCAAAGTAACTAAAAAAAATTTTTTTTTTCCAAAGTAACTAAAAAAATATATTTTTTTCCAAAGTAACTAAAAAAATTTTTTTTTTTCCAAAGTAACTAAAAAAAAATTTTTTTTTCCAAAGAAACTAAAAAAATATTTTTTTTTCCAAAGTAACTAAAAAAATTATTTTTTTTCCAAAGTAACTAAAAAAATATTTTTTTTTCCAAAGAAACTAAAAAAATATTTTTTTTTCCAAAGTAACTAAAAAAATATTTTTTTTTCCAAAGTAACTAAAAAATTTTTTTTTTTCCCAAAGTAACTAAAAAAATATTTTTTTTCCAAAGTAACTAAAAAATTATTTTTTTTCCAAAGTAACTAAAAAAATATTTTTTTTTCCAAAGTAACTAAAAAAATTTTTTTTTTCCAAAGTAACTAAAAAAATATTTTTTTTTCCAAAGTAACTAAAAAAATATTTTTTTTTCCAAAGTAACTAAAAAAATATTTTTTTTCCAAAGTAACTAAAAAAATTTTTTTTTTCCAAAGTAACTAAAAAAATATTTTTTTTTCCAAAGTAACTAAAAAAATATTTTTTTTTCCAAAGTAACTAAAAAAATATTTTTTTTTCCAAAATAACTAAAAAAATATTTTTTTTTCCAAAGTAACTAAAAAAAAAAATTTTTTTCCAAAGTAACTAAAAAATAATTTTTTTTCCAAAGAAACTAAAAAAATATTTTTTTTTCCAAAGTAACTAAAAAAATATTTTTTTTTTTCCAAAGTAACTAAAAAAATATTTTTTTTTCCAAAGTAACTAAAAAAATATTTTTTTTCCAAAGTAACTAAAAAAATATTTTTTTTTCCAAAGTAACTAAAAAAATATTTTTTTTTCCAAAGTAACTAAAAAAATATTTTTTTTTCCAAAGAAACTAAAAATATATATTTTTTTCCAAAGTAACTAAAAAAATATTTTTTTTTCCAGAGTAACTAAAAAAATATTTTTTTTCCAAAGTAACTAAAAAAAAAATTTTTTTTCCAAAGTAACTAAAAAAAAATATTTTTTTCCAAAGTAACTAAAAAAATATTTTTTTTTCCAAAGTAACTAAAAAAATATTTTTTTTTCCAAAGTAACTAAAAAAATATTTTTTTTTCCAAAGTAACTAAAAAAATATTTTTTTTTCCAAAGTAACTAAAAAAATATTTTTTTTTCCAAAGTAACTAAAAAAATATTTTTTTTTCCAAAATAACTAAAAAAATATTTTTTTTTCCAAAGTAACTAAAAAAAATTTTTTTTCCAAAGTAACTAAAAAATTTTTTTTTTTCCAAAGTAACTAAAAAAAAAAAATTTTTTCCAAAGTAACTAAAAAATTTTTTTTTTTTCCAAAGTAACTAAAAAATATTTTTTTTTCCAAAGAAACTAAAAAAATATTTTTTTTTCCAAAGTAACTAAAAAAAAAATTTTTTTTCCAAAGTAACTAAAAAAATATTTTTTTTTCCAAAGTAACTAAAAAAATATTTTTTTTCTAAAGTAACTAAAAAAATATTTTTTTTTCCAAAGTAACTAAAAAAAAATTTTTTTTTCCAAAGTAACTAAAAAAATAATTTTTTTTCCAAAGTAACTAAAAAATTTTTTTTTTTCCAAAGAAACTAAAAAAATATTTTTTTTTCCAAAGTAACTAAAAAAAATTTTTTTTTTCCAAAGTAACTAAAAAAATATATTTTTTTCCAAAGTAACTAAAAAATTTTTTTTTTTCCAAAGTAACTAAAAAATTTTTTTTTTTTCCAAAGAAACTAAAAAAATATTTTTTTTTCCAAAGTAACTAAAAAAATTATTTTTTTTCCAAAGTAACTAAAAAAATATTTTTTTTCCCAAAGAAACTAAAAAAATATTTTTTTTTCCAAAGTAACTAAAAAAATATTTTTTTTTCCAAAGTAACTAAAAAAATTTTTTTTTTTCCCAAAGTAACTAAAAAAATATTTTTTTTCCAAAGTAACTAAAAAATATTTTTTTTTCCAAAGTAACTAAAAAAATATTTTTTTTTCCAAAGTAACTAAAAAAATATTTTTTTTCCAAAGTAACTAAAAAAATATTTTTTTTTCCAAAGTAACTAAAAAAATATATTTTTTTCCAAAGTAACTAAAAAAATATTTTTTTTCCAAAGTAACTAAAAAAATATTTTTTTTCCAAAGTAACTAAAAAAATATTTTTTTTTCCAAAGTAACTAAAAAAATATTTTTTTTTCCAAAGTAACTAAAAAATTATTTTTTTTCCCAAAGTAACTAAAAAAATATTTTTTTTCCCAAAGTAACTAAAAAAATATTTTTTTTTCCAAAGTAACTAAAAAAATATTTTTTTTCCAAAGTAACTAAAAAAATATTTTTTTTTCCAAAGTAACTAAAAAAATATATTTTTTTCCAAAGTAACTAAAAAAATATTTTTTTTCCAAAGTAACTAAAAAAATATTTTTTTTCCAAAGTAACTAAAAAAATATTTTTTTTTCCAAAGTAACTAAAAAAATATTTTTTTTTCCAAAGTAACTAAAAAAATATTTTTTTTTCCAAAATAACTAAAAAAATATTTTTTTTTCCAAAGTAACTAAAAAAAAAAAAAATTCCAAAGTAACTAAAAAAAAATTTTTTTTTCCAAAGTAACTAAAAAAATTTTTTTTTTTCCAAAGTAACTAAAAAAATATTTTTTTTCCAAAGTAACTAAAAAATATTTTTTTTCCAAAGAAACTAAAAAAATATTTTTTTTTCCAAAGTAACTAAAAAAAAATTATTTTTTCCAAAGTAACTAAAAAAATATTTTTTTTTCCAAAGTAACTAAAAAAATATTTTTTTTCCAAAGTAACTAAAAAAATTTTTTTTTTTCCAAAGTAACTAAAAAAAATTTTTTTTTTCCAAAGTAACTAAAAAAATATTTTTTTTTCCAAAGTAACTAAAAAAATATTTTTTTTTCCAAAGTAACTAAAAAAATATATTTTTTTCCAAAGTAACTAAAAAAATATTTTTTTTCCCAAAGTAACTAAAAAAATATATTTTTTTCCAAAGAAACTAAAAAAATATTTTTTTTTCCAAACTAAAATTTTTTTTTTTTTCCAAAGTAACTAAAAAAATATTTTTTTTTCCAAAGTAACTAAAAAAATATATTTTTTTCCAAAGTAACTAAAAAAATATTTTTTTTTTCCAAAGTAACTAAAAAAAAAAAAATTTTTCCAAAGAAACTAAAAAAAAATTTTTTTTTCCAAAGTAACTAAAAAAATATTTTTTTCCCCAAAGTAACTAAAAAAATATTTTTTTTTCCAAAGTAACTAAAAAATATTTTTTTTTCCAAAGTAACTAAAAAAATATTTTTTTTTCCAAAGTAACTAAAAAAATATTTTTTTTTCCAAAGTAACTAAAAAAATATATTTTTTTCCAAAGTAACTAAAAAAATATTTTTTTTTCCAGAGTAACTAAAAAAATATTTTTTTTTCCAAAGTAACTAAAAAAATATTTTTTTTTCCAAAGTAACTAAAAAAATATTTTTTTTTCCAAAGTAACTAAAAAAATATTTTTTTTTCCAAAGTAACTAAAAAAATATTTTTTTTTCCAAAGAAACTAAAAAAATATTTTTTTTTCCAAAGTAACTAAAAAAATATATTTTTTTCCAAAGTAACTAAAAAAATTTTTTTTTTTCCAAAGAAACTAAAAAGATATTTTTTTTTCCAAAGTAACTAAAAAAATATTTTTTTTTCCAAAGTAACTAAAAAAATATTTTTTTTTCCAAAGTAACTAAAAAAATATTTTTTTTCCAAAGAAACTAAAAAAATATTTTTTTTTCCAAAGTAACTAAAAAAAATTTTTTTTTTCCAAAGTAACTAAAAAATTATTTTTTTTCCCAAAGTAACTAAAAAAATATTTTTTTTCCCAAAGTAACTAAAAAAATATTTTTTTTTCCAAAGTAACTAAAAAAATATTTTTTTTCCAAAGTAACTAAAAAAATATTTTTTTTTCCAAAGTAACTAAAAAAATATTTTTTTTTCCAAAGTAACTAAAAAAATATTTTTTTTCCAAAGTAACTAAAAAAATATTTTTTTTCCAAAGTAACTAAAAAAATATTTTTTTTTCCAAAGTAACTAAAAAAATATTTTTTTTTCCAAAGTAACTAAAAAAATATTTTTTTTTCCAAAATAACTAAAAAAATATTTTTTTTTCCAAAGTAACTAAAAAAAAAAAAAATTCCAAAGTAACTAAAAAAAAATTTTTTTTTCCAAAGTAACTAAAAAAATTTTTTTTTTTCCAAAGTAACTAAAAAAATATTTTTTTTCCAAAGTAACTAAAAAATATTTTTTTTCCAAAGAAACTAAAAAAATATTTTTTTTTCCAAAGTAACTAAAAAAAAATTATTTTTTCCAAAGTAACTAAAAAAATATTTTTTTTTCCAAAGTAACTAAAAAAATATTTTTTTTCCAAAGTAACTAAAAAAATTTTTTTTTTTCCAAAGTAACTAAAAAAAAATTTTTTTTTCCAAAGTAACTAAAAAATTTTTTTTTTTTCCAAAGTAACTAAAAAATTTTTTTTTTTTCCAAAGAAACTAAAAAAATATTTTTTTTTCCAAAGTAACTAAAAAAAATTTTTTTTTTCCAAAGTAACTAAAAAAATATTTTTTTTTCCAAAGTAACTAAAAAATTTTTTTTTTTTCCAAAGAAACTAAAAAAATATTTTTTTTTCCAAAGTAACTAAAAAAATATTTTTTTTTCCAAAGTAACTAAAAAAAAAAAAAATTTTCCCAAAGTAACTAAAAAAATATTTTTTTTTCCAAAGTAACTAAAAAATATTTTTTTTTCCAAAGTAACTAAAAAAATATTTTTTTTTCCAAAGTAACTAAAAAAATATTTTTTTTCCAAAGTAACTAAAAAAATATTTTTTTTTCCAAAGTAACTAAAAAAATATTTTTTTTTCCAAAGTAACTAAAAAAATATTTTTTTTCCAAAGTAACTAAAAAAATATTTTTTTTCCAAAGTAACTAAAAAAATATTTTTTTTCCAAAGTAACTAAAAAAATATTTTTTTTTCCAAAGTAACTAAAAAAATATTTTTTTTTCCAAAATAACTAAAAAAATATTTTTTTTTCCAAAGTAACTAAAAAAAAAATTTTTTTCCAAAGTAACTAAAAAATATTTTTTTTTCCAAAGTAACTAAAAAAATATTTTTTTTTCCAAAGTAACTAAAAAAAAAATTTTTTTTCCAAAGTAACTAAAAAAATATTTTTTTTTCCAAAGTAACTAAAAAAATATTTTTTTTCCAAAGTAACTAAAAATTTTTTTTTTTTCCAAAGTAACTAAAAAAAAAATTTTTTTCCAAAGTAACTAAAAAAATATTTTTTTTTCCAAAGTAACTAAAAAAAAATTTTTTTTTCCAAAGAAACTAAAAAAATATTTTTTTTTCCAAAGTAACTAAAAAAAAATTTTTTTTTCCAAAGTAACTAAAAAAATATATTTTTTTCCAAAGTAACTAAAAAAAATTTTTTTTTTCCAAAGTAACTAAAAAAAAAAAATTTTTTCCAAAGAAACTAAAAAAATATTTTTTTTTCCAAAGTAACTAAAAAAATTATTTTTTTTCCAAAGTAACTAAAAAATATTTTTTTTTCCAAAGAAACTAAAAAAATATTTTTTTTTCCAAAGTAACTAAAAAAATATTTCTTTTCCAAAGTAACTAAAAAAATTATTTTTTTTCCAAAGTAACTAAAAAATATATTTTTTTTCCAAAGTAACTAAAAAAATATTTTTTTTTCCAAAGTAACTAAAAAAATATTTTTTTTTCCAAAGTAACTAAAAAAATATTTTTTTTTCCAAAGTAACTAAAAAAATATTTTTTTTTCCAAAGTAACTAAAATAATATTTTTTTTTCCAAAGTAACTAAAAAAATATTTTTTTTTCCAAAGTAACTAAAAAAATATTTTTTTTTCCAAAGTAACTAAAAAAAAATATTTTTTTCCAAAGTAACTAAAAAAATATTTTTTTTCCCAAAGAAACTAAAAAAATATTTTTTTTTCCAAAGTAACTAAAAAAAATTTTTTTTTTCCAAAGAAACTAAAAAATTTTTTTTTTTTCCAAAGTAACTAAAAAAATATTTTTTTTCCCAAAGTAACTAAAAAAATATTTTTTTTTCCAAAGTAACTAAAAAAATATTTTTTTTTCCAAAGTAACTAAAAAAATATTTTTTTTCCAAAGTAACTAAAAAAATATTTTTTTTCCAAAGTAACTAAAAAAATATTTTTTTTTCCAAAGTAACTAAAAAAATATTTTTTTTTCCAAAAGTAACTAAAAAAATATTTTTTTTTCCAAAGTAACTAAAAAAATATTTTTTTTCCCAAAGAAACTAAAAAAATATTTTTTTTTCCAAAGTAACTAAAAAATTTTTTTTTTTTCCAAAGAAACTAAAAAAATATTTTTTTTTCCAAAGTAACTAAAAAAATATTTTTTTTCCCAAAGTAACTAAAAAAATATTTTTTTTTCCAAAGTAACTAAAAAAATATTTTTTTTTCCAAAGTAACTAAAAAAATATTTTTTTTCCAAAGTAACTAAAAAAATATTTTTTTTCCAAAGTAACTAAAAAAAGATTTTTTTTTCCAAAGTAACTAAAAAAATATTTTTTTTTCCAAAAGTAACTAAAAAAATATTTTTTTTTCCAAAATAACTAAAAAAATATTTTTTTTTCCAAAGTAACTAAAAAAATATTTTTTTTCCAAAGTAACTAAAAAAATATTTTTTTTCCAAAGTAACTAAAAAAATATTTTTTTTTCCAAAGTAACTAAAAAAATATTTTTTTTTCCAAAGTAACTAAAAAAATATTTTTTTTTCCAAAGAAACTAAAAATATATATTTTTTTCCAAAGTAACTAAAAAATTTTTTTTTTTTTCCAAAGTAACTAAAAAAATTTTTTTTTTCCAAAGTAACTAAAAAAAAAATTTTTTTTCCAAAGTAACTAAAAAAATATTTTTTTTTCCAAAGTAACTAAAAAAATATTTTTTTTTCCAAAGTAACTAAAAAAAAAAATTTTTTCCAAAGAAACTAAAAAAATATTTTTTTTTCCAAAGTAACTAAAAAATTTTTTTTTTTCCAAAGTAACTAAAAAAAATTTTTTTTTTCCAAAGAAACTAAAAAAATACTTTTTTTTTCCAAAGTAACTAAAAAAATATTTTTTTCCCCAAAGTAACTAAAAAAATATTTTTTTTTCCAAAGTAACTAAAAAATTTTTTTTTTTCCAAAGTAACTAAAAAAATATTTTTTTTTCCAAAGTAACTAAAAAAATATTTTTTTTTCCAAAGTAACTAAAAAAATATTTTTTTTCCAGAGTAACTAAAAAAATATTTTTTTTCCAAAGTAACTAAAAAAATATTTTTTTTTCCAAAGTAACTAAAAAAATATTTTTTTTTCCAAAGTAACTAAAAAAATATATTTTTTTCCAAAGTAACTAAAAAAATATTTTTTTTTCCAAAGAAACTAAAAATATATATTTTTTTCCAAAGTAACTAAAAAAAATTTTTTTTTTCCAAAGTAACTAAAAACATTTTTTTTTCCAAAGTAACTAAAAAAAATTTTTTTTTCCAAAGTAACTAAAAAAATTTTTTTTTTTCCAAAGTAACTAAAAAAATATTTTTTTTTCCAAAGTAACTAAAAAAATATTTTTTTTTCCAAAGTAACTAAAAAAATATTTTTTTTTCCAAAGTAACTAAAAAAATATTTTTTTTTCCAAAGTAACTAAAAAAATATTTTTTTTTCCTAAGTAACTAAAAAAATATATTTTTTTCCAAAGAAACTAAAAAAATATTTTTTTTTCCAAAGTAACTAAAAAAAAAAAAAAATTTCCAAAGTAACTAAAAAAATATTTTTTTTTCCAAAGTAACTAAAAAAATATTTTTTTTTCCAAAGTAACTAAAAAAATATTTTTTTTTCCAAAGTAACTAAAAAAAAAATTTTTTTTCCAAAGAAACTAAAAAAAAAATTTTTTTTCCAAAGTAACTAAAAAAATATTTTTTTCCCCAAAGTAACTAAAAAAATATTTTTTTTTCCAAAGTAACTAAAAAATATTTTTTTTTCCAAAGTAACTAAAAAAATATTTTTTTTTCCAAAGTAACTAAAAAAAAAAAAAATTTTCCAAAGTAACTAAAAAAATATTTTTTTTTCCAAAGTAACTAAAAAAATATTTTTTTTTCCAAAGTAACTAAAAAAATATTTTTTTTTCCAAAGTAACTAAAAAAAAATTTTTTTTTCCAAAGAAACTAAAAAAAAAATTTTTTTTCCAAAGTAACTAAAAAAATATTTTTTTCCCCAAAGTAACTAAAAAAATATTTTTTTTTCCAAAGTAACTAAAAAATATTTTTTTTTCCAAAGTAACTAAAAAAATATTTTTTTTTCCAAAGTAACTAAAAAAATATATTTTTTTCCAAAGTAACTAAAAAAATATATTTTTTTCCAAAGTAACTAAAAAAATATATTTTTTTCCAGAGTAACTAAAAAAATATTTTTTTTTCCAAAGTAACTAAAAAAATATTTTTTTTTCCAAAGTAACTAAAAAAATATTTTTTTTTCCAAAGTAACTAAAAAAATATTTTTTTTTCCAAAGTAACTTAAAAAATATTTTTTTTCCAAAGAAACTAAAAAAATATTTTTTTTTCCAAAGTAACTAAAAAAATATATTTTTTTCCAAAGTAACTAAAAAATTTTTTTTTTTTCCAAAGAAACTAAAAAAATATTTTTTTTTCCAAAGTAACTAAAAAAATATTTTTTTTTCCAAAGTAACTAAAAAAATAATTTTTTTTCCAAAGTAACTAAAAAAATATTTTTTTTTCCAAAGAAACTAAAAAAATATTTTTTTTTCCAAAGTAACTAAAAAAAAAAAAAATTTCCAAAGTAACTAAAAAATTATTTTTTTTCCCAAAGTAACTAAAAAAATATTTTTTTTTCCAAAGTAACTAAAAAAATATTTTTTTTTCCAAAGTAACTAAAAAAATATTTTTTTTCCAAAGTAACTAAAAAAATTTTTTTTTTTCCAAAGTAACTAAAAAAAATTTTTTTTTTCCAAAGTAACTAAAAAAATATTTTTTTTCCAAAGTAACTAAAAAAATATTTTTTTTCCAAAGTAACTAAAAAAATATTTTTTTTCCAAAGTAACTAAAAAAAAATTTTTTTTTCCAAAGTAACTAAAAAAATATTTTTTTTTCCAAAATAACTAAAAAAATATTTTTTTTTCCCAAGTAACTAAAAAAATTTTTTTTTTCCAAAGTAACTAAAAAATTCTTTTTTTTCCAAAGTAACTAAAAAAAATTTTTTTTTCCAAAGTAACTAAAAAAATATTTTTTTTTCCAAAGTAACTAAAAAATATTTTTTTTTCCAAAGAAACTAAAAAAATATTTTTTTTTCCAAAGTAACTAAAAAAAATTTTTTTTTCCCAAAGTAACTAAAAAAATATTTTTTTTTCCAAAGTAACTAAAAAAAATTTTTTTTTTCCAAAGAAACTAAAAAAATATATTTTTTTCCAAAGTAACTAAAAAAATATTTTTTTTTCCAAAGTAACTAAAAAAATAATTTTTTTTCCAAAGTAACTAAAAAAATATTTTTTTTTCCAAAGAAACTAAAAAAATATTTTTTTTTCCAAAGTAACTAAAAAAAATTTTTTTTTCCAAAGTAACTAAAAAATTATTTTTTTTCCCAAAGTAACTAAAAAAATATTTTTTTTTCCAAAGTAACTAAAAAAATATATTTTTTTCCAAAGTAACTAAAAAAATATTTTTTTTCCAAAGTAACTAAAAAAATATTTTTTTTTCCAAAGTAACTAAAAAAATATATTTTTTTCCAAAGTAACTAAAAAAATATTTTTTTTCCAAAGTAACTAAAAAAATATTTTTTTTCCAAAGTAACTAAAAAAATATTTTTTTTTCCAAAGTAACTAAAAAAATATTTTTTTTTCCAAAGTAACTAAAAAAATATTTTTTTTTCCAAAATAACTAAAAAAATATTTTTTTTTCCAAAGTAACTAAAAAAATTTTTTTTTCCAAAGTAACTAAAATTTTTTTTTTTTTCCAAAGTAACTAAAAAAAAAAAAAATTTTCCAAAGTAACTAAAAAAATATTTTTTTTTCCAAAGTAACTAAAAAAATATTTTTTTTTCCAAAGTAACTAAAAAAATATTTTTTTTCTAAAGTAACTAAAAAAATATTTTTTTTTCCAAAGTAACTAAAAAAAATTTTTTTTTTCCAAAGTAACTAAAAAAATATATTTTTTTCCAAAGTAACTAAAAAAAATTTTTTTTTTCCAAAGTAACTAAAAAAAATTTTTTTTTTCCAAAGAAACTAAAAAAATATTTTTTTTTCCAAAGTAACTAAAAAAATTATTTTTTTTCCAAAGTAACTAAAAAAATATTTTTTTTTCCAAAGAAACTAAAAAAATATTTTTTTTTCCAAAGTAACTAAAAAAATATTTTTTTTCCAAAGTAACTAAAAAAAATTTTTTTTTCCCAAAGTAACTAAAAAAATATTTTTTTTCCAAAGTAACTAAAAAATTATTTTTTTTCCAAAGTAACTAAAAAAATATTTTTTTTTCCAAAGTAACTAAAAAAATATTTTTTTTCCAAAGTAACTAAAAAAATATTTTTTTTTCCAAAGTAACTAAAAAAATATTTTTTTTTCCAAAGTAACTAAAAAAATATTTTTTTTCCAAAGTAACTAAAAAAATATTTTTTTTCCAAAGTAACTAAAAAAATATTTTTTTTTCCAAAGTAACTAAAAAAATATTTTTTTTTCCAAAGTAACTAAAAAAATATTTTTTTTTCCAAAATAACTAAAAAAATATTTTTTTTTCCAAAGTAACTAAAAAAAAAATTTTTTTTCCAAAGTAACTAAAAAATAATTTTTTTTCCAAAGAAACTAAAAAAATATTTTTTTTTCCAAAGTAACTAAAAAAATATTTTTTTTTTTCCAAAGTAACTAAAAAAATATTTTTTTTTCCAAAGTAACTAAAAAAATATTTTTTTTCCAAAGTAACTAAAAAAATATTTTTTTTTCCAAAGTAACTAAAAAAATATTTTTTTTTCCAAAGTAACTAAAAAAATATTTTTTTTTCCAAAGAAACTAAAAATATATATTTTTTTCCAAAGTAACTAAAAAAATATTTTTTTTTCCAGAGTAACTAAAAAAATATTTTTTTTCCAAAGTAACTAAAAAAAAAATTTTTTTTCCAAAGTAACTAAAAAAAAATATTTTTTTCCAAAGTAACTAAAAAAATATTTTTTTTTCCAAAGTAACTAAAAAAATATTTTTTTTTCCAAAGTAACTAAAAAAATATTTTTTTTTCCAAAGTAACTAAAAAAATATTTTTTTTTCCAAAGTAACTAAAAAAATATTTTTTTTTCCAAAATAACTAAAAAAATATTTTTTTTTCCAAAGTAACTAAAAAAATTTTTTTTTCCAAAGTAACTAAAAAATTTTTTTTTTTCCAAAGTAACTAAAAAAAAAAAAATTTTTCCAAAGTAACTAAAAAAATTTTTTTTTTTCCAAAGTAACTAAAAAATATTTTTTTTTCCAAAGAAACTAAAAAAATATTTTTTTTTCCAAAGTAACTAAAAAAAAAAATTTTTTTCCAAAGTAACTAAAAAATTTTTTTTTTTTCCAAAGTAACTAAAAAAATATTTTTTTTCTAAAGTAACTAAAAAAATATTTTTTTTTCCAAAGTAACTAAAAAAAAAAATTTTTTTCCAAAGTAACTAAAAAAATAATTTTTTTTCCAAAGTAACTAAAAAAAATTTTTTTTTCCAAAGAAACTAAAAAAATATTTTTTTTTCCAAAGTAACTAAAAAAATATTTTTTTTTCCAAAGTAACTAAAAAAATATATTTTTTTCCAAAGTAACTAAAAAATTTTTTTTTTTCCAAAGTAACTAAAAAAATTTTTTTTTTCCAAAGAAACTAAAAAAATATTTTTTTTTCCAAAGTAACTAAAAAAATTATTTTTTTTCCAAAGTAACTAAAAAAATATTTTTTTTCCCAAAGAAACTAAAAAAATATTTTTTTTTCCAAAGTAACTAAAAAAATATTTTTTTTTCCAAAGTAACTAAAAAAAATTTTTTTTTTCCCAAAGTAACTAAAAAAATATTTTTTTTCCAAAGTAACTAAAAAATATTTTTTTTTCCAAAGTAACTAAAAAAATATTTTTTTTTCCAAAGTAACTAAAAAAATATTTTTTTTCCAAAGTAACTAAAAAAATATTTTTTTTTCCAAAGTAACTAAAAAAATATTTTTTTTTCCAAAGTAACTAAAAAAATATTTTTTTTCCAAAGTAACTAAAAAAATATTTTTTTTCCAAAGTAACTAAAAAAATATTTTTTTTTCCAAAGTAACTAAAAAAATATTTTTTTTTCCAAAGTAACTAAAAAAATATTTTTTTTTCCAAAGAAACTAAAAATATATATTTTTTTTCCAAAGTAACTAAAAAAATATTTTTTTTTCCAGAGTAACTAAAAAAATATTTTTTTTCCAAAGTAACTAAAAAAAATTTTTTTTTTCCAAAGTAACTAAAAAAAAATTTTTTTTTCCAAAGTAACTAAAAAAATATTTTTTTTTCCAAAGTAACTAAAAAAATATATTTTTTTTCCAAAGTAACTAAAAAAATATTTTTTTTTCCAAAGTAACTAAAAAAATATATTTTTTTCCAAAGTAACTAAAAAAATATTTTTTTTCCCAAAGTAACTAAAAAAATATATTTTTTTCCAAAGAAACTAAAAAAATATTTTTTTTTCCAAACTAAAAAATTTTTTTTTTTCCAAAGTAACTAAAAAAATATTTTTTTTTCCAAAGTAACTAAAAAAATATTTTTTTTTCCAAAGTAACTAAAAAAAAATTTTTTTTTTCCAAAGTAACTAAAAAAAAAAAATTTTTTCCAAAGAAACTAAAAAAAAAATTTTTTTTCCAAAGTAACTAAAAAAATATTTTTTTCCCCAAAGTAACTAAAAAAATATTTTTTTTTCCAAAGTAACTAAAAAATATTTTTTTTTCCAAAGTAACTAAAAAAATATTTTTTTTTCCAAAGTAACTAAAAAAATATTTTTTTTTCCAAAGTAACTAAAAAAATATATTTTTTTCCAAAGTAACTAAAAAAATATTTTTTTTTCCAGAGTAACTAAAAAAATATTTTTTTTTCCAAAGTAACTAAAAAAATATTTTTTTTTCCAAAGTAACTAAAAAAATATTTTTTTTTCCAAAGTAACTAAAAAAATATTTTTTTTCCAAAGTAACTAAAAAAATATTTTTTTTTCCAAAGAAACTAAAAAAATATTTTTTTTTCCAAAGTAACTAAAAAAATATATTTTTTTCCAAAGTAACTAAAAAAATTTTTTTTTTTCCAAAGAAACTAAAAAGATATTTTTTTTTCCAAAGTAACTAAAAAAATATTTTTTTTTCCAAAGTAACTAAAAAAATAATTTTTTTTCCAAAGTAACTAAAAAAATATTTTTTTTTCCAAAGAAACTAAAAAAATATTTTTTTTTCCAAAGTAACTAAAAAAAAATATTTTTTTCCAAAGTAACTAAAAAATTATTTTTTTTCCCAAAGTAACTAAAAAAATATTTTTTTTTCCAAAGTAACTAAAAAAATATTTTTTTTCCCAAAGTAACTAAAAAAATATTTTTTTTCCAAAGTAACTAAAAAAATATTTTTTTTTCCAAAGTAACTAAAAAAATATTTTTTTTTCCAAAGTAACTAAAAAAATATTTTTTTTCCAAAGTAACTAAAAAAATATTTTTTTTCCAAAGTAACTAAAAAAATATTTTTTTTTCCAAAGTAACTAAAAAAATATTTTTTTTTCCAAAGTAACTAAAAAAATATTTTTTTTTCCAAAATAACTAAAAAAATATTTTTTTTTCCAAAGTAACTAAAAAAAAAAATAAATTCCAAAGTAACTAAAAAATTTTTTTTTTTTCCAAAGTAACTAAAAAAATATATTTTTTTTCCAAAGTAACTAAAAAAATATTTTTTTTTCCAAAGTAACTAAAAAAATATATTTTTTTCCAAAGTAACTAAAAAAATATTTTTTTTCCCAAAGTAACTAAAAAAATATATTTTTTTCCAAAGAAACTAAAAAAATATTTTTTTTTCCAAACTAAAAAAATTTTTTTTTTCCAAAGTAACTAAAAAAATATTTTTTTTTCCAAAGTAACTAAAAAAATATTTTTTTTTCCAAAGTAACTAAAAAAAAATTTTTTTTTTCCAAAGTAACTAAAAAAAAAAAATTTTTTCCAAAGAAACTAAAAAAAAAATTTTTTTTCCAAAGTAACTAAAAAAATATTTTTTTCCCCAAAGTAACTAAAAAAATATTTTTTTTTCCAAAGTAACTAAAAAATATTTTTTTTTCCAAAGTAACTAAAAAAATATTTTTTTTTCCAAAGTAACTAAAAAAATATTTTTTTTTCCAAAGTAACTAAAAAAATATATTTTTTTCCAAAGTAACTAAAAAAATATTTTTTTTTCCAGAGTAACTAAAAAAATATTTTTTTTTCCAAAGTAACTAAAAAAATATTTTTTTTTCCAAAGTAACTAAAAAAATATTTTTTTTTCCAAAGTAACTAAAAAAATATTTTTTTTTCCAAAGTAACTAAAAAAATATTTTTTTTTCCAAAGAAACTAAAAAAATATTTTTTTTTCCAAAGTAACTAAAAAAATATATTTTTTTCCAAAGTAACTAAAAAAATTTTTTTTTTTCCAAAGAAACTAAAAAGATATTTTTTTTTCCAAAGTAACTAAAAAAATATTTTTTTTTCCAAAGTAACTAAAAAAATAATTTTTTTTCCAAAGTAACTAAAAAAATATTTTTTTTTCCAAAGAAACTAAAAAAATATTTTTTTTTCCAAAGTAACTAAAAAAAAATTTTTTTTTCCAAAGTAACTAAAAAATTATTTTTTTTCCCAAAGTAACTAAAAAAATATTTTTTTTTCCAAAGTAACTAAAAAAATATTTTTTTTCCCAAAGTAACTAAAAAAATATTTTTTTTCCAAAGTAACTAAAAAAATATTTTTTTTTCCAAAGTAACTAAAAAAATATTTTTTTTTCCAAAGTAACTAAAAAAATATTTTTTTTCCAAAGTAACTAAAAAAATATTTTTTTTCCAAAGTAACTAAAAAAATATTTTTTTTTCCAAAGTAACTAAAAAAATATTTTTTTTTCCAAAGTAACTAAAAAAATATTTTTTTTTCCAAAATAACTAAAAAAATATTTTTTTTTCCAAAGTAACTAAAAAAAAAAATAAATTCCAAAGTAACTAAAAAAATTTTTTTTTTTCCAAAGTAACTAAAAAAATTTTTTTTTTTCCAAAGTAACTAAAAAAATATTTTTTTTCCAAAGTAACTAAAAAATATTTTTTTTCCAAAGAAACTAAAAAAATATTTTTTTTTCCAAAGTAACTAAAAAAAAATTATTTTTTCCAAAGTAACTAAAAAAATATTTTTTTTTCCAAAGTAACTAAAAAAATATTTTTTTTCCAAAGTAACTAAAAAATTTTTTTTTTTTCCAAAGTAACTAAAAAAAAATTTTTTTTTCCAAAGTAACTAAAAAAATATTTTTTTTTCCAAAGTAACTAAAAAAATTTTTTTTTTTCCAAAGAAACTAAAAAAATATTTTTTTTTCCAAAGTAACTAAAAAAAAAATTTTTTTTTCCAAAGTAACTAAAAAAATATTTTTTTTTCCAAAGTAACTAAAAAATTTTTTTTTTTTCCAAAGTAACTAAAAAAAAATTTTTTTTTCCAAAGAAACTAAAAAAATATTTTTTTTTCCAAAGTAACTAAAAAAATTATTTTTTTTCCAAAGTAACTAAAAAAATATTTTTTTTTCCAAAGAAACTAAAAAAATATTTTTTTTTCCAAAGTAACTAAAAAAATATTTTTTTTTCCAAAGTAACTAAAAAAAAAAAAAATTTTCCCAAAGTAACTAAAAAAATATTTTTTTTTCCAAAGTAACTAAAAAATATTTTTTTTTCCAAAGTAACTAAAAAAATATTTTTTTTTCCAAAGTAACTAAAAAAATATTTTTTTTCCAAAGTAACTAAAAAAATATTTTTTTTTCCAAAGTAACTAAAAAAATATTTTTTTTTCCAAAGTAACTAAAAAAATATTTTTTTTCCAAAGTAACTAAAAAAATATTTTTTTTCCAAAGTAACTAAAAAAATATTTTTTTTCCAAAGTAACTAAAAAAATATTTTTTTTTCCAAAGTAACTAAAAAAATATTTTTTTTTCCAAAATAACTAAAAAAATATTTTTTTTTCCAAAGTAACTAAAAAAAAATTTTTTTTTCCAAAGTAACTAAAAAATATTTTTTTTTCCAAAGTAACTAAAAAAATATTTTTTTTTCCAAAGTAACTAAAAAAAATTTTTTTTTTCCAAAGTAACTAAAAAAATATTTTTTTTTCCAAAGTAACTAAAAAAATATTTTTTTTCCAAAGTAACTAAAATTTTTTTTTTTTTTCCAAAGTAACTAAAAAAAAATTTTTTTTCCAAAGTAACTAAAAAAATATTTTTTTTTCCAAAGTAACTAAAAAAAATTTTTTTTTTCCAAAGAAACTAAAAAAATATTTTTTTTTCCAAAGTAACTAAAAAAAAATTTTTTTTTCCAAAGTAACTAAAAAAATATATTTTTTTCCAAAGTAACTAAAAAAAATTTTTTTTTTCCAAAGTAACTAAAAAAAAAAAATTTTTCCAAAGAAACTAAAAAAATATTTTTTTTTCCAAAGTAACTAAAAAAATTATTTTTTTTCCAAAGTAACTAAAAAATATTTTTTTTTCCAAAGAAACTAAAAAAATATTTTTTTTTCCAAAGTAACTAAAAAAATATTTTTTTTCCAAAGTAACTAAAAAAATTATTTTTTTTCCAAAGTAACTAAAAAATATATTTTTTTTTCCAAAGTAACTAAAAAAATATTTTTTTTTCCAAAGTAACTAAAAAAATATTTTTTTTTCCAAAGTAACTAAAAAAATATTTTTTTTTCCAAAGTAACTAAAATAATATTTTTTTTCCAAAGTAACTAAAAAAATATATTTTTTTCCAAAGTAACTAAAAAAATATTTTTTTTTCCAAAGTAACTAAAAAAAAATATTTTTTTCCAAAGTAACTAAAAAAATATTTTTTTTCCCAAAGAAACTAAAAA
Organism: Melanostigma gelatinosum; assembly: GCF_949748355.1. Lineage (NCBI taxonomy): Eukaryota > Metazoa > Chordata > Actinopteri > Perciformes > Zoarcidae > Melanostigma > Melanostigma gelatinosum. The sequence continues at coordinate 223,642 of NW_027635318.1, read as the reverse complement.
AATATTTTTTTTTCCAAAGTAACTAAAAAAAAATTTTTTTTTCCAAAGAAACTAAAAAAAAATTTTTTTTTCCAAAGTAACTAAAAAAATATTTTTTTTCCCAAAGTAACTAAAAAAATATTTTTTTTTCCAAAGTAACTAAAAAAATATTTTTTTTTCCAAAGTAACTAAAAAAATATTTTTTTTCCAAAGTAACTAAAAAAATATTTTTTTTCCAAAGTAACTAAAAAAATATTTTTTTTTCCAAAGTAACTAAAAAAATATTTTTTTTTCCAAAAGTAACTAAAAAAATATTTTTTTTTCCAAAGTAACTAAAAAAATATTTTTTTTCCCAAAGAAACTAAAAAAATATTTTTTTTTCCAAAGTAACTAAAAAAATTTTTTTTTTTCCAAAGAAACTAAAAAAATATTTTTTTTTCCAAAGTAACTAAAAAAATATTTTTTTTCCCAAAGTAACTAAAAAAATATTTTTTTTTCCAAAGTAACTAAAAAAATATTTTTTTTTCCAAAGTAACTAAAAAAATATTTTTTTTCCAAAGTAACTAAAAAAATATTTTTTTTCCAAAGTAACTAAAAAAAGATTTTTTTTTCCAAAGTAACTAAAAAAATATTTTTTTTTCCAAAAGTAACTAAAAAAATATTTTTTTTTCCAAAATAACTAAAAAAATATTTTTTTTTCCAAAGTAACTAAAAAAATATTTTTTTTCCAAAGTAACTAAAAAAATATTTTTTTTCCAAAGTAACTAAAAAAATATTTTTTTTTCCAAAGTAACTAAAAAAATATTTTTTTTTCCAAAGTAACTAAAAAAATATTTTTTTTTCCAAAGAAACTAAAAATATATATTTTTTTCCAAAGTAACTAAAAAATTTTTTTTTTTTCCAAAGTAACTAAAAATTTTTTTTTTTCCAAAGTAACTAAAAAAAAAAATTTTTTTCCAAAGTAACTAAAAAAAAAAAATTTTTCCAAAGTAACTAAAAAAATATTTTTTTTTCCAAAGTAACTAAAAAAATATTTTTTTTTCCAAAGTAACTAAAAAAATATTTTTTTTTCCAAAGTAACTAAAAAAATTTTTTTTTTTCCAAAGTAACTAAAAAAATATTTTTTTTTCCAAAGTAACTAAAAAAATATTTTTTTTTCCAAAGAAACTAAAAAAATATTTTTTTTTCCAAAGTAACTAAAAAAAATTTTTTTTTCCAAAGTAACTAAAAAAATTTTTTTTTTCCCAAAGTAACTAAAAAAATATTTTTTTTTCCAAAGTAACTAAAAAATTTTTTTTTTTTCCAAAGTAACTAAAAAAAAAAAAAATTTTCCAAAGTAACTAAAAAAATATTTTTTTTTCCAGAGTAACTAAAAAAATATTTTTTTTCCAAAGTAACTAAAAAAATATTTTTTTTCCAAAGTAACTAAAAAAATATTTTTTTTTCCAAAGTAACTAAAAAAATATTTTTTTTTCCAAAGTAACTAAAAAAATATTTTTTTTCCAAAGTAACTAAAAAAATATTTTTTTTTCCAAAGTAACTAAAAATATATATTTTTTTTCCAAAGTAACTAAAAAAATATTTTTTTTTCCAAAGTAACTAAAAAAATATTTTTTTTTCCAAAGTAACTAAAAAAATATTTTTTTTTCCAAAGTAACTAAAAAAATATTTTTTTTTCCAAAGAAACTAAAAAAATATTTTTTTTTCCAAAGTAACTAAAAAAATTTTTTTTTTCCAAAGTAACTAAAAAATATTTTTTTTTCCAAAGTAACTAAAAAAATATTTTTTTTTCCAAAGTAACTAAAAAAATATTTTTTTTTCCAAAGTAACTAAAAAAATATTTTTTTTTCCAAAGTAACTAAAAAAATATTTTTTTTCCAAAGTAACTAAAAAAATATTTTTTTTCCAAAGTAACTAAAAAAATATTTTTTTTTCCAAAGTAACTAAAAAAATATTTTTTTTTCCAAAGTAACTAAAAAAATATTTTTTTTTCCAAAATAACTAAAAAAATATTTTTTTTTCCAAAGTAACTAAAAAAATATTTTTTTTCCAAAGTAACTAAAAAAATATTTTTTTTTCCAAAGTAACTAAAAAAATATTTTTTTTTCCAAAGTAACTAAAAAAATATTTTTTTTTCCAAAGTAACTAAAAAATATATTTTTTTTCCCAAAGTAACTAAAAAAATATTTTTTTTTCCAAAGTAACTAAAAAAATATTTTTTTTTCCAAAGTAACTAAAAAAATATTTTTTTTTCCAAAGAAACTAAAAAAATATTTTTTTTCCAAAGTAACTAAAAAAAAATTTTTTTTTCCAAAGTAACTAAAAATATTTTTTTTTTTCCAAAGTAACTAAAAAAATATTTTTTTTTCCAAAGTAACTAAAAAAATATTTTTTTTTCCAAAGTAACTAAAAAAATATTTTTTTTCCCAAAGTAACTAAAAAAATATTTTTTTTTCCAAAGTAACTAAAAAAATATTTTTTTTTCAAAAGTAACTAAAAAAATATTTTTTTTCCAAAGTAACTAAAAAAACATTTTTTTTCCCAAAGAAACTAAAAAAAAATTTTTTTTCCCAAAGTAACTAAAAAAAAATGTTTTTTTCCAAAGTAACTAAAAAAAAAAAATTTCCCCAAAGTAACTAAAAAAATATTTTTTTTTCCAAAGTAACTAAAAAATATTTTTTTTTCCAAAGTAACTAAAAAAATATTTTTTTTTCCAAAGTAACTAAAAAAATATTTTTTTTTCCAAAGTAACTAAAAAAATATTTTTTTTTCCAAAGTAACTAAAAAAATATTTTTTTTTCCAAAGTAACTAAAAAAATATTTTTTTTTCCAAAGTAACTAAAAAAAATATTTTTTTTCCCAAAGTAACTAAAAAAATATTTTTTTTTCCAAAGTAACTAAAAAAATATTTTTTTTTCCAAAGTAACTAAAAAAATATTTTTTTTACCAAAGAAACTAAAAAAATATTTTTTTTTCCAAAGTAACTAAAAAATATTTTTTTTCCAAAGAAACTAAAAAAATATTTTTTTTTCCAAAGTAACTAAAAAAATATTTTTTTTTCCAAAGTAACTAAAAAAATATTTTTTTTTCCAAAGTAACTAAAAAAATATTTTTTTTTCCAAAGTAACTAAAAAAATATTTTTTTTTCCAAAGTAACTAAAAAAATATTTTTTTTTCCAAAGTAACTAAAAAAATATTTTTTTTTCCAAAGTAACTAAAAAAATATTTTTTTTTCCAAAGTAACTAAAAAAAAATTTTTTTTTCCAAAGAAACTAAAAATATATATTTTTTTCCAAAGTAACTAAAAAAATATTTTTTTTCCAAAGTAACTAAAAAAATATTTTTTTTTCCAAAGTAACTAAAAAAATATTTTTTTTTCCAAAGTAACTAAAAAAATATTTTTTTTTCCAAAGTAACTAAAAAAATATTTTTTTTTCCAAAGTAACTAAAAAAATATTTTTTTTTCCAAAGTAACTAAAAAAATATTTTTTTTTCCAAAGTAACTAAAAAAATATTTTTTTTTCCAAAGTAACTAAAAAAATATTTTTTTTCCCAAAGTAACTAAAAAAATATTTTTTTTTCCAAAGTAACTAAAAAAATATTTTTTTTTCCAAAGTAACTAAAAAAATATTTTTTTTTCCAAAGAAACTAAAAAAATATTTTTTTTTCCAAAGTAACTAAAAAAATATTTTTTTTTCCAAAGTAACTAAAAAATATTTTTTTTTTCCAAAGTAACTAAAAAAATATTTTTTTTTCCAAAGTAACTAAAAAAATATTTTTTTTTCCAAAGTAACTAAAAAAATATTTTTTTTCCCAAAGTAACTAAAAAAATATTTTTTTTTCCAAAGTAACTAAAAAAATATTTTTTTTTCCAAAGTAACTAAAAAAATATTTTTTTTTCCAAAGTAACTAAAAAAATATTTTTTTTACCAAAGAAACTAAAAAAATATTTTTTTTTCCAAAGTAACTAAAAAATATTTTTTTTCCAAAGAAACTAAAAAAATATTTTTTTTTCCAAAGTAACTAAAAAAATATTTTTTTTTTCCAAAGTAACTAAAAAAATATTTTTTTTCCCAAAGTAACTAAAAAAATATTTTTTTTTCCAAAGTAACTAAAAAAATATTTTTTTTTCCAAAGTAACTAAAAAAATATTTTTTTTTCCAAAGAAACTAAAAAAATATTTTTTTTTCCAAAGTAACTAAAAAATTTTTTTTTTTCCAAAGTAACTAAAAAAATATTTTTTTTTCCAAAGTAACTAAAAAAATATTTTTTTTTCCAAAGTAACTAAAAAAATATTTTTTTTTCCAAAGTAACTAAAAAAATATTTTTTTTTCCAAAGTAACTAAAAAAATATTTTTTTTCCAAAGTAACTAAAAAAATATTTTTTTTCCAAAGTAACTAAAAAAATATTTTTTTTTCCAAAGTAACTAAAAAAATATTTTTTTTTCCAAAGTAACTAAAAAAATATTTTTTTTTCCAAAATAACTAAAAAAATATTTTTTTTTCCAAAGTAACTAAAAAAATATTTTTTTTCCAAAGTAACTAAAAAAATATTTTTTTTTCCAAAGTAACTAAAAAAATATTTTTTTTTCCAAAGTAACTAAAAAAATATTTTTTTTTCCAAAGTAACTAAAAAATATATTTTTTTCCCAAAGTAACTAAAAAAATATTTTTTTTTCCAAAGTAACTAAAAAAATATTTTTTTTCCAAAGTAACTAAAAAAATATTTTTTTTTCCAAAGAAACTAAAAAAATATTTTTTTTCCAAAGTAACTAAAAAAAATTTTTTTTTTCCAAAGTAACTAAAAATATTTTTTTTTTTCCAAAGTAACTAAAAAAATATTTTTTTTTCCAAAGTAACTAAAAAAATATTTTTTTTTCCAAAGTAACTAAAAAAATATTTTTTTTCCCAAAGTAACTAAAAAAATATTTTTTTTTCCAAAGTAACTAAAAAAATATTTTTTTTTCAAAAGTAACTAAAAAAAATTTTTTTTTTCCAAAGTAACTAAAAAAACATTTTTTTTTCCAAAGAAACTAAAAAAAAATTTTTTTTCCCAAAGTAACTAAAAAAAAATGTTTTTTTCCAAAGTAACTAAAAAAAAAAAAAATTCCCCAAAGTAACTAAAAAAATATTTTTTTTTCCAAAGTAACTAAAAAATATTTTTTTTTCCAAAGTAACTAAAAAAATATTTTTTTTTCCAAAGTAACTAAAAAAATATTTTTTTTTCCAAAGTAACTAAAAAAATATTTTTTTTTCCAAAGTAACTAAAAAAATATTTTTTTTTCCAAAGTAACTAAAAAAATATTTTTTTTTCCAAAGTAACTAAAAAAAATATTTTTTTTCCCAAAGTAACTAAAAAAATATTTTTTTTTCCAAAGTAACTAAAAAAATATTTTTTTTTCCAAAGTAACTAAAAAAATATTTTTTTTTCCAAAGTAACTAAAAATATTTTTTTTTTTCCAAAGTAACTAAAAAAATATTTTTTTTTCCAAAGTAACTAAAAAAATATTTTTTTTTCCAAAGTAACTAAAAAAATATTGTTTTTCCCAAAGTAACTAAAAAAATATTTTTTTTTCCAAAGTAACTAAAAAAATATTTTTTTTTCCAAAGTAACTAAAAAAATATTTTTTTTTCCAAAGTAACTAAAAAAATATTTTTTTTACCAAAGAAACTAAAAAAATTTTTTTTTTTCCAAAGTAACTAAAAAATATTTTTTTTCCAAAGAAACTAAAAAAATATTTTTTTTTCCAAAGTAACTAAAAAAATATTTTTTTTTCCAAAGTAACTAAAAAAATATTTTTTTTTCCAAAGTAACTAAAAAAATATTTTTTTTTCCAAAGTAACTAAAAAAATATTTTTTTTCCAAAGTAACTAAAAAAATATTTTTTTTTCCAAAGTAACTAAAAAAATATTTTTTTTTCCAAAGTAACTAAAAAAATATTTTTTTTTCCAAAGTAACTAAAAAAAAAATTTTTTTTCCAAAGAAACTAAAAATATATATTTTTTTCCAAAGTAACTAAAAAAATATTTTTTTTCCAAAGTAACTAAAAAAATATTTTTTTTTCCAAAGTAACTAAAAAAATATTTTTTTTTCCAAAGTAACTAAAAAAATATTTTTTTTTCCAAAGTAACTAAAAAAATATTTTTTTTTCCAAAGTAACTAAAAAAATATTTTTTTTTCCAAAGTAACTAAAAAAATATTTTTTTTTCCAAAGTAACTAAAAAAATATTTTTTTTTCCAAAGTAACTAAAAAAAATATTTTTTTTCCCAAAGTAACTAAAAAAATATTTTTTTTTCCAAAGTAACTAAAAAAATATTTTTTTTTCCAAAGTAACTAAAAAAATATTTTTTTTTCCAAAGAAACTAAAAAAATATTTTTTTTTCCAAAGTAACTAAAAAAATATTTTTTTTTCCAAAGTAACTAAAAATATTTTTTTTTTCCAAAGTAACTAAAAAAATATTTTTTTTTCCAAAGTAACTAAAAAAATATTTTTTTTCCCAAAGTAACTAAAAAAATATTTTTTTTTCCAAAGTAACTAAAAAAATATTTTTTTTTCCAAAGTAACTAAAAAAATATTTTTTTTTCCAAAGTAACTAAAAAAATATTTTTTTTACCAAAGAAACTAAAAAAATATTTTTTTTTCCAAAGTAACTAAAAAATATTTTTTTTCCAAAGAAACTAAAAAAATATTTTTTTTTCCAAAGTAACTAAAAAAATATTTTTTTTTCCAAAGTAACTAAAAAAATATTTTTTTTTCCAAAGTAACTAAAAAATTTTTTTTTTCCAAAGTAACTAAAAAAATATTTTTTTTCCAAAGTAACTAAAAAAATATTTTTTTTTCCAAAGTAACTAAAAAAATATTTTTTTTCCAAAGTAACTAAAAAAATATTTTTTTTTCCAAAGTAACTAAAAAAATATTTTTTTTTCCAAAGTAACTAAAAAAATATTTTTTTTTCCAAAGTAACTAAAAAAAATTTTTTTTTTCCAAAGAAACTAAAAATATATATTTTTTTCCAAAGTAACTAAAAAAATATTTTTTTTCCAAAGTAACTAAAAAAATATTTTTTTTTCCAAAGTAACTAAAAAAAAAAAAAATTTTCCAAAGAAACTAAAAAAATATTTTTTTTCCAAAGTAACTAAAAAAAAATTTTTTTTTCCAAAGAAACTAAAAAAATATTTTTTTTTCCAAAGTAACTAAAAAAAATTTTTTTTTTCCAAAGTAACTAAAAAAATATTTTTTTTTCCAAAGAAACTAAAAAAATATTTTTTTTTCCAAAGTAACAAAAAAATTTTTTTTTTTCCAAAGTAACTAAAAAAAATTTTTTTTTCCCAAAGTAACTAAAAAAATATTTTTTTTTCCAAAGTAACTAAAAAAATTTTTTTTTTCCAAAGTAACTAAAAAAATATTTTTTTTTTCCAAAGTAACTAAAAAAATATTTTTTTTTCCAAAGTAACTAAAAAAATATTTTTTTTTCCAAAGTAACTAAAAAAATATTTTTTTTTCCAAAGTAACTAAAAAAATATTTTTTTTTCCAAAGTAACTAAAAAAATATTTTTTTTTCCAAAGTAACTAAAAAAATATTTTTTTTTCCAAAGAAACTAAAAAAATATTTTTTTTTCCAAAGTAACTAAAAAAATATTTTTTTTTCCAAAGTAACTAAAAAAATATTTTTTTTTCCAAAGTAACTAAAAAAATATTTTTTTTTCCAAAGAAACTAAAAAAATATATTTTTTTTCCAAAGTAACTAAAAAAAATTTTTTTTTTCCAAAGAAACTAAAAAAATATTTTTTTTTCCAAAGTAACTAAAAAAATATTTTTTTTCCCAAAGTAACTAAAAAAATATTTTTTTTTCCAAAGTAACTAAAAAATATTTTTTTTTCCAAAGTAACTAAAAAAATATATTTTTTTCCAAAGTAACTAAAAAATTTTTTTTTTTTCCAAAGTAACTAAAAAAATATTTTTTTTTCCAAAGTAACTAAAAAAATATTTTTTTTCCCAAAGAAACTAAAAAAATATTTTTTTTTCCAAAGTAACTAAAAATTTATTTTTTTTTCCAAAGTAACTAAAAAAATATTTTTTTTTCCAAAGTAACTAAAAAAATATTTTTTTTTCCAAAGTAACTAAAAAAATTTATTTTTTTCCAAAGTAACTAAAAAAATATTTTTTTTTCCAAAGTAACTAAAAAAATATATTTTTTTCCAAAGTAACTAAAAAAATATTTTTTTTTCCAAAGTAACTAAAAAAATATTTTTTTTTCCAAAGTAACTAAAAAAATATTTTTTTTTCCAAAGAAACTAAAAAAATATTTTTTTTTCCAAAGTAACTAAAAAAATATTTTTTTTTCCAAAGTAACTAAAAAAATATTTTTTTTTCCAAAGTAACTAAAAAAATATTTTTTTTCCAAAGAAACTAAAAAAATATATTTTTTTTCCAAAGTAACTAAAAAAAAATTTTTTTTCCAAAGAAACTAAAAAAATATTTTTTTTTCCAAAGTAACTAAAAAAATATTTTTTTTCCCAAAGTAACTAAAAATATATTTTTTTTTCCAAAGTAACTAAAAAAATATTTTTTTTTCCAAAGAAACTAAAAAAATATTTTTTTTTTCCAAAGTAACTAAAAAAATATTTTTTTTTCCAAAGTAACTAAAAAAATATTTTTTTTTCCAAAGTAACTAAAAAAATATTTTTTTTTCCAAAGTAACTAAAAAAATATTTTTTTTTCCAAAGTAACTAAAAAAATATTTTTTTTTTCCAAAGAAACTAAAAAAATATTTTTTTTTCCAAAGTAACTAAAAAAATTTTTTTTTTTCCAAAGTAACTAAAAAAATATTTTTTTTTCCAAAGAAACTAAAAAAATATTTTTTTTCCCAAAGTAACTAAAAAAATTTTTTTTTTCCAAAGTAACTAAAAAATAATTTTTTTCCCCAAAGTAACTAAAAAAATATTTTTTTTTCCAAAGTAACTAAAAAAATATTTTTTTTTCCAAAGTAACTAAAAAAATATTTTTTTTTCCAAAGTAACTAAAAAAATATTTTTTTTTCCAAAGTAACTAAAAAAATATTTTTTTTTCCAAAGTAACTAAAAAAATATTTTTTTTTCCAAAGTAACTAAAAAAATATTTTCTTTTCCAAAGTAACTAAAAAAATATTTTTTTTTCCAAAGTAACTAAAAAAATATTTTTTTTTCCAAAGGTAACTAAAAAAATATTTTTTTTTCCAAAGTAACTAAAAAAATATTTTTTTTTCCAAAGTAACTAAAAAAATATTTTTTTTCCAAAGTAACTAAAAAAATATTTTTTTTTCCAAAGTAACTAAAAAAATATATTTTTTTCCAAAGTAACTAAAAAAATATTTTTTTTTCCAAAGTAACTAAAAAAATAATTTTTTTTCCAAAGTAACTAAAAAAATATTTTTTTTTCCAAAGTAACTAAAAAAAATATTTTTTTTCCCAAAGTAACTAAAAAAATATTTTTTTTTCCAAAGTAACTAAAAAAATATTTTTTTTTCCAAAGTAACTAAAAAAATATTTTTTTTCCCAAAGTAACTAAAAAAATATTTTTTTTTCCAAAGTAACTAAAAAAATATTTTTTTTTCCAAAGTAACTAAAAAAATATTTTCTTTTCCAAAGTAACTAAAAAAATATTTTTTTTTCCAAAGTAACTAAAAAAATATTTTTTTTTCCAAAGTAACTAAAAAAATATTTTTTTTTCCAAAGTAACTAAAAAAATATTTTTTTTTCCAAAGTAACTAAAAAAATATTTTTTTTCCAAAGTAACTAAAAAAATATTTTTTTTTCCAAAGTAACTAAAAAAATATTTTTTTTTCCAAAGTAACTAAAAAAATATTTTTTTTTCCAAAGTAACTAAAAAAATAATTTTTTTTCCAAAGTAACTAAAAAAATATTTTTTTTTCCAAAGTAACTAAAAAAATATTTTTTTTTCCAAAGTAACTAAAAAAATATTTTTTTTTCCAAAGTAACTAAAAAAATATTTTTTTTTCCAAAGTAACTAAAAAAATATTTTTTTTCCAAAGTAACTAAAAAAATATTTTTTTTTCCAAAGTAACTAAAAAAATATTTTTTTTTCCAAAGTAACTAAAAAAATATTTTTTTTCCAAAGTAACTAAAAAAATATTTTTTTTTCCAAAGTAACTAAAAAAATATTTTTTTTTCCAAAGTAACTAAAAAAATATTTTTTTTTCCAAAGTAACTAAAAAAATATTTTTTTTTCCAAAGTAACTAAAAAAATATTTTTTTTTCCAAAGTAACTAAAAAAATATTTTTTTTTCCAAAGTAACTAAAAAAATATTTTTTTTTCCAAAGTAACTAAAAAAATATTTTTTTTTCCAAAGTAACTAAAAAAATATTTTTTTTTCCAAAGTAACTAAAAAAATATTTTTTTTCCAAAGTAACTAAAAAAATATTTTTTTTTCCAAAGTAACTAAAAAAATATTTTTTTTTCCAAAGTAACTAAAAAAATATTTTTTTTCCAAAGTAACTAAAAAAATATTTTTTTTTCCAAAGAAACTAAAAAAATATTTTTTTTTCCAAAGTAACTAAAAAAAATTTTTTTTTCCAAAGTAACTAAAAAAATATTTTTTTTCCAAAGTAACTAAAAAAAATATTTTTTTTCCAAAGAAACTAAAAAAATATTTTTTTTTCCAAAGTAACTAAAATTTTTTTTTTTTTCCAAAGAAACTAAAAAAATTCTTTTTTTCCAAAGTAACTAAAAAAATATTTTTTTTTCCAAAGTAACTAAAAAAATTTTTTTTTTTCCAAAGTAACTAAAAAAATATTTTTTTTTCCAAAGTAACTAAAAATTATTTTTTTTTTCCAAAGTAACTAAAAAAATATTTTTTTTTCCAAAGTAACTAAAAAAATATTTTTTTTTCCAAAGTAACTAAAAAAATATTTTTTTTTCCAAAGAAACTAAAAAAATATTTTTTTTTCCAAAGTAACTAAAAAAAATTTTTTTTTTCCAAAGAAACTAAAAAAATATTTTTTTTTCCAAAGTAACTAAAAAAATTTTTTTTTTCCAAAGTAACTAAAAAAATATTTTTTTTTCCAAAGAAACTAAAAAAATATTTTTTTTCCCAAAGTAACTAAAAAAAAATGTTTTTTTCCAAAGTAACTAAAAAAAAAAAAATTTCCCCAAAGTAACTAAAAAAATATTTTTTTTTCCAAAGTAACTAAAAAATATTTTTTTTTCCAAAGTAACTAAAAAAATATTTTTTTTTCCAAAGTAACTAAAAAAATATTTTTTTTTCCAAAGTAACTAAAAAAATATTTTTTTTTCCAAAGTAACTAAAAAAATATTTTTTTTTCCAAAGTAACTAAAAAAATATTTTTTTTCCCAAAGTAACTAAAAAAAATTTTTTTTTTCCAAAGTAACTAAAAAAAATATTTTTTTTCCCAAAGTAACTAAAAAAATATTTTTTTTCCAAAGTAACTAAAAAAATATTTTTTTTTCCAAAGTAACTAAAAAAATATTTTTTTTTCCAAAGAAACTAAAAAAATATTTTTTTTTCCAAAGTAACTAAAAAAATATTTTTTTTTCCAAAGTAACTAAAAAAATATTTTTTTTTCCAAAGAAACTAAAAAAATATTTTTTTTTCCAAAGTAACTAAAAAAATATTTTTTTTTCCAAAGTAACTAAAAAAATATTTTTTTTTCCAAAGTAACTAAAAAAATATTTTTTTTTCCAAAGTAACTAAAAAAATATTTTTTTTTCAAAAGTAACTAAAAAAATATTTTTTTTCCCAAAGTAACTAAAAAAATATTTTTTTTTCCAAAGTAACTAAAAAAATATTTTTTTTTCCAAAGAAACTAAAAAAATATTTTTTTTTCCAAAGTAACTAAAAAATATTTTTTTTCCAAAGAAACTAAAAAAATATTTTTTTTTCCAAAGTAACTAAAAAAATATTTTTTTTTCCAAAGTAACTAAAAAAATATTTTTTTTTCCAAAGTAACTAAAAAAAAAAAATTTTTTCCAAAGAAACTAAAAAAATATTTTTTTTCCAAAGTAACTAAAAAAAAAATTTTTTTTCCAAAGTAACTAAAAAAATATTTTTTTTTCCAAAGAAACTAAAAAAATATTTTTTTTTCCAAAGTAACTAAAAAATTTTTTTTTTTTTCCAAAGTAACTAAAAAAATATTTTTTTTCCCAAAGTAACTAAAAAAATATTTTTTTTTCCAAAGTAACTAAAAAAATATTTTTTTTTCCAAAGTAACTAAAAAAATATTTTTTTTTCCAAAGTAACTAAAAAAATATTTTTTTTTCCAAAGTAACTAAAAAAATATTTTTTTTCCAAAGTAACTAAAAAAATATTTTTTTTTCCAAAGTAACTAAAAAAATATTTTTTTTTCCAAAGTAACTAAAAAAATATTTTTTTTTCCAAAGTAACTAAAAAAATATTTTTTTTTCCAAAGAAACTAAAAAAATATTTTTTTTTCCAAAGTAACTAAAAAAATATTTTTTTTCCAAAGTAACTAAAAAAATATTTTTTTTTCCAAAGTAACTAAAAAAATATTTTTTTTTCCAAAGAAACTAAAAAAATATATTTTTTTTCCAAAGTAACTAAAAAAAATATTTTTTTTCCAAAGAAACTAAAAAAATATTTTTTTTTCCAAAGTAACTAAAAAAATATTTTTTTTCCCAAAGTAACTAAAAAAATATTTTTTTTTCCAAAGTAACTAAAAAATATTTTTTTTTCCAAAGTAACTAAAAAAATATTTTTTTTTCCAAAGTAACTAAAAAAAAAATTTTTTTTCCAAAGTAACTAAAAAAATATTTTTTTTTCCAAAGTAACTAAAAAAATTTTTTTTTTTCCAAAGAAACTAAAAAAATATTTTTTTTTCCAAAGTAACTAAAATTTTTTTTTTTTTTCCAAAGTAACTAAAAAAATATTTTTTTTTCCAAAGTAACTAAAAAAATATTTTTTTTTCCAAAGTAAATAAAATTTTTTATTTTTTTCCAAAGTAACTAAAAAAATATTTTTTTTTCCAAAGTAACTAAAAAAATATTTTTTTTTCCAAAGTAACTAAAAAATTTTTTTTTTTTCCAAAGTAACTAAAAAAATATTTTTTTTTCCAAAGTAACTAAAAAAATATTTTTTTTTCCAAAGTAACTAAAAAAATTTTTTTTTTTCCAAAGTAACTAAAAAAATATTTTTTTTTCCAAAGTAACTAAAAAAATATTTTTTTTTCCAAAGTAACTAAAAAAATATTTTTTTTTCCAAAGTAACTAAAAAAATATTTTTTTTTCCAAAGAAACTAAAAAAAATTTTTTTTTTCCAAAGTAACTAAAGAATTTTTTTTTTTCCAAAGTAACTAAAAAAATATTTTTTTTCCAAAGTAACTAAAAAATTTTTTTTTTTTCCAAAGTAACTAAAAAAATATTTTTTTTTCCAAAGTAACTAAAAAAATATTTTTTTTTCCAAAGTAACTAAAACAATATTTTTTTTCCCAAAGAAACTAAAAAAATATTTTTTTTTCCAAAGTAACTAAAAAAATTTTTTTTTTTCCAAAGTAACTAAAAAAATATTTTTTTTTCCAAAGTAACTAAAAAATTATTTTTTTTTCCAAAGTAACTAAAAAATTATTTTTTTTCCAAAGTAACTAAAACAATTTTTTTTTTCCAAAGTAACTAAAAAAATATTTTTTTTTCCAAAGTAACTAAAAATTTTTTTTTTTTTCCAAAGAAACTAAAAAAATATTTTTTTTTCCAAAGTAACTAAAAAAATATTTTTTTTTCCAAAGAAACTAAAAAATATTTTTTTTTTTCCAAAGTAACTAAAAAAAAAAAAAAATTCCAAAGTAACTAAAAAAAATTTTTTTTTCCAAAGTAACTAAAAAAAAAAAATTTTTTTCCAAAGTAACTAAAAAAAATTTTTTTTTCCAAAGTAACTAAAAAAAAAAAAAATTTTCCAAAGTAACTAAAAAAATATTTTTTTTTCCAAAGTAACTAAAAAAAAAAAAAAATTTCCAAAGAAACTAAAAAAATATTTTTTTTCCAAAGTAACTAAAAAAAATATTTTTTTTTCCAAAGTAACTAAAAAAATATTTTTTTTTCCAAAGTAACTAAAAAAATATTTTTTTTTCCAAAGTAACTAAAAAAATATTTTTTTTTCCAAAGTAACTAAAAAAATAATTTTTTTTCCAAAGAAACTAAAAAAATATTTTTTTTTCCAAAGTAACTAAAAAAATATTTTTTTTTCCAAAGTAACTAAAAAAATATTTTTTTTTCCAAAGTAACTAAAAAAATATTTTTTTTTCCAAAGAAACTAAAAAAATATATTTTTTTTCCAAAGTAACTAAAAAAAATTTTTTTTTTCCAAAGAAACTAAAAAAATATTTTTTTTTCCAAAGTAACTAAAAAAAAATTTTTTTTCCCAAAGTAACTAAAAAAATATTTTTTTTTCCAAAGTAACTAAAAAATATTTTTTTTTCCAAAGTAACTAAAAAAATATTTTTTTTTCCAAAGTAACTAAAAAAATTTTTTTTTTTCCAAAGTAACTAAAAAAATATTTTTTTTTCCAAAGTAACTAAAAAAATATTTTTTTTTCCAAAGAAACTAAAAAAATATTTTTTTTTCCAAAGTAACTAAAAATTTTTTTTTTTTTCCAAAGTAACTAAAAAAATATTTTTTTTCCCAAAGTAACTAAAAAAATATTTTTTTTTCCAAAGTAACTAAAAAAATATTTTTTTTCCAAAGTAACTAAAAAAATATTTTTTTTCCAAAGTAACTAAAAAAATATTTTTTTTTCCAAAGTAACTAAAAAAATATTTTTTTTTCCAAAGTAACTAAAACAATATTTTTTTTCCCAAAGAAACTAAAAAAATATTTTTTTTTCCAAAGTAACTAAAAAAATTTTTTTTTTTCCAAAGTAACTAAAAAAATATTTTTTTTTCCAAAGTAACTAAAAAATTATTTTTTTTTCCAAAGTAACTAAAAAAAATTTTTTTTTCCAAAGTAACTAAAACAATTATTTTTTTCCAAAGTAACTAAAAATTTTTTTTTTTTTCCAAAGAAACTAAAAAAAATTTTTTTTTTCCAAAGTAACTAAAAAAAAAAAAAAATTTCCAAAGTAACTAAAAAAAATGTTTTTTTTTCCAAAGTAACTAAAAAAAAATTTTTTTTTTCCAAAGTAACTAAAAAAATTTTTTTTTTTCCAAAGTAACTAAAAAAATATTTTTTTTTCCAAAGTAATTAAAAAAATATTTTTTTTTCCAAAGTAACTAAAAATATTTTTTTTTTTCCAAAGTAACTAAAAAAATATTTTTTTTTCCAAAGTAACTAAAAAAATATTTTTTTTTCCAAAGTAACTAAAAAAATATTTTTTTTTCCAAAGTAACTAAAAAAATATTTTTTTTCCAAAGTAACTAAAAAAGTAACTTTTTTTCCAAAGTAACTAAAAAAGTAACTTTTTTTCCAAAGTAACTAAAAAAATATTTTTTTTTCCAAAGTAACTAAAAAAATATTTTTTTTTCCAAAGTAACTAAAAAAATATATTTTTTTCCAAAGTAACTAAAAAAATTTTTTTTTTTCCAAAGTAACTAAAAAAATATTTGTTTTCCAAAGTAACTAAAAAAGTAACTTTTTTTCCAAAGTAACTAAAAAAGTAACTTTTTTCCAAAGTAACTAAAAAAGTAACTTTTTTTCCAAAGTAACTAAAAAAGTAACTTTTTTTCCAAAGTAACTAAAAAAGTAACTTTTTTTCCAAAGTAACTAAAAAAGTAACTTTTTTTCCAAAGTAACTAAAAAAGTAACTTTTTTTCCAAAGTAACTAAAAAAATTATTTTTTTTCCAAAGTAACTAAAAAAATATTTTTTTTTCCAAAGAAACTAAAAAAATATTTTTTTTTCCAAAGTAACTAAAAAAATATTTTTTTTCCAAAGTAACTAAAAAAATTTTTTTTTTCCCAAAGTAACTAAAAAAATTTTTTTTTTTCCAAAGTAACTAAAAAATATTTTTTTTTCCAAAGTAACTAAAAAAATATTTTTTTTTCCAAAGTAACTAAAAAAATATTTTTTTTCCAAAGTAACTAAAAAAATATTTTTTTTTCCAAAGTAACTAAAAAAATATTTTTTTTCCCAAAGTAACTAAAAAAATATTTTTTTTTCCAAAGTAACTAAAACAATATTTTTTTTCCCAAAGAAACTAAAAAAATATTTTTTTTTCCAAAGTAACTAAAAAAATTTTTTTTTTTCCAAAGTAACTAAAAAATTTTTTTTTTTTCCAAAGTAACTAAAAAATTATTTTTTTTTCCAAAGTAACTAAAAAATTATTTTTTTTTCCAAAGTAACTAAAACAATTTTTTTTTTCCAAAGTAACTAAAAAAATATTTTTTTTTCCAAAGTAACTAAAAAAATTTTTTTTTTTCCAAAGAAACTAAAAAAATATTTTTTTTTCCAAAGTAACTAAAAAAATTTTTTTTTTTCCAAAGAAACTAAAAAAAAAATTTTTTTTTCCAAAGTAACTAAAAAAAAAATTTTTTTTCCAAAGTAACTAAAAAAAATTTTTTTTTCCAAAGTAACTAAAAAAAAAAAATTTTTTTCCAAAGTAACTAAAAAAATATATTTTTTTCCAAAGTAACTAAAAAAAAAATTTTTTTTCCAAAGTAACTAAAAAAATATTTTTTTTTCCAAAGTAACTAAAAAAAAAAAAAAATTTCCAAAGAAACTAAAAAAATATTTTTTTTCCAAAGTAACTAAAAAAAATATTTTTTTTTCCAAAGTAACTAAAAAAATATTTTTTTTCCAAAGTAACTAAAAAAATATTTTTTTTTCCAAAGTAACTAAAAAAATATTTTTTTTTCCAAAGTAACTAAAAAAATAAATTTTTTTCCAAAGAAACTAAAAAAATATTTTTTTTTCCAAAGTAACTAAAAAAATATTTTTTTTTCCAAAGTAACTAAAAAAATATTTTTTTTTCCAAAGAAACTAAAAAAATATATTTTTTTTCCAAAGTAACTAAAAAAAAATTTTTTTTTCCAAAGAAACTAAAAAAATATTTTTTTTTCCAAAGTAACTAAAAAAATATTTTTTTTCCCAAAGTAACTAAAAAAATATTTTTTTTTCCAAAGTAACTAAAAAATATTTTTTTTTCCAAAGTAACTAAAAAAATATTTTTTTTTCCAAAGTAACTAAAAAAAAATTTTTTTTTCCAAAGTAACTAAAAAAATTTTTTTTTTTCCAAAGTAACTAAAAAAATATTTTTTTTTCCAAAGAAACTAAAAAAAAATTTTTTTTTCCAAAGTAACTAAAAAAATTTTTTTTTTTCCAAAGTAACTAAAAAAATATTTTTTTTCCCAAAGTA
This sequence comes from Melanostigma gelatinosum, assembly GCF_949748355.1. Classification (NCBI taxonomy): domain Eukaryota; kingdom Metazoa; phylum Chordata; class Actinopteri; order Perciformes; family Zoarcidae; genus Melanostigma; species Melanostigma gelatinosum. The sequence continues at coordinate 206,347 of NW_027635318.1, read as the reverse complement.
ACTAAAAAAATATTTTTTTTTCCAAAGTAACTAAAAAAATTTATTTTTTTCCAAAGTAACTAAAAAAATATTTTTTTTTTCCAAAGTAACTAAAAAAATATTTTTTTTTCCAAAGTAACTAAAAAAATATTTTTTTTTCCAAAGTAACTAAAAAAAATATTTTTTTTTCCAAAGTAACTAAAAAAATATTTTTTTTCCAAAGTAACTAAAAAAATATTTTTTTTTCCAAAGTAACTAAAAAAATATTTTTTTTCCAAAGAAACTAAAAAAAAATTTTTTTTTCCAAAGTAACTAAAAATTTTTTTTTTTCCAAAGTAACTAAAAAAATATTTTTTTTCCAAAGTAACTAAAAAAATATTTTTTTTCCAAAGTAACTAAAAAAATATTTTTTTTTCCAAAGTAACTAAAAAAATATTTTTTTTTCCAAAGTAACTAAAACAATATTTTTTTTCCCAAAGAAACTAAAAAAATATTTTTTTTTCCAAAGTAACTAAAAAATTTTTTTTTTTTCCAAAGTAACTAAAAAAATATTTTTTTTTCCAAAGTAACTAAAAAATTTTTTTTTTTTCCAAAGTAACTAAAAAAATTTTTTTTTTCCAAAGTAACTAAAACAATTATTTTTTTCCAAAGTAACTAAAAAATTATTTTTTTTTCCAAAGTAACTAAAAAATTATTTTTTTTTCCAAAGAAACTAAAAAAATATTTTTTTTTCCAAAGTAACTAAAAAATTTTTTTTTTTTCCAAAGAAACTAAAAAAAAAAATTTTTTTCCAAAGTAACTAAAAAAAAAAATTTTTTTCCAAAGTAACTAAAAAAAATGTTTTTTTTTCCAAAGTAACTAAAAAAAAATTTTTTTTTCCAAAGTAACTAAAAAAATTTTTTTTTTTCCAAAGTAACTAAAAAAATATTTTTTTTTCCAAAGTAATTAAAAAAATATTTTTTTTCCAAAGTAACTAAAAATATTTTTTTTTTTCCAAAGTAACTAAAAAAATATTTTTTTTTCCAAAGTAACTAAAAAAATATTTTTTTTTCCAAAGTAACTAAAAAAATATTTTTTTTTCCAAAGTAACTAAAAAAATATTTTTTTTCCAAAGTAACTAAAAAAGTAACTTTTTTTCCAAAGTAACTAAAAAAGTAACTTTTTTTCCAAAGTAACTAAAAAAATATTTTTTTTTCCAAAGTAACTAAAAAAATATTTTTTTTTCCAAAGTAACTAAAAAAATATTTTTTTTTCCAAAGTAACTAAAAAAATATTTTTTTTTCCAAAGTAACTAAAAAAATATTTTTTTTTCCAAAGTAACTAAAAAAATATTTTTTTTCCAAAGTAACTAAAAAAGTAACTTTTTTTCCAAAGTAACTAAAAAAGTAACTTTTTTCCAAAGTAACTAAAAAAGTAACTTTTTTTCCAAAGTAACTAAAAAAGTAACTTTTTTTCCAAAGTAACTAAAAAAGTAACTTTTTTTCCAAAGTAACTAAAAAAGTAACTTTTTTTCCAAAGTAACTAAAAAAGTAACTTTTTTTCCAAAGTAACTAAAAAAATTATTTTTTTTCCAAAGTAACTAAAAAAATATTTTTTTTTCCAAAGAAACTAAAAAAATATTTTTTTTTCCAAAGTAACTAAAAAAATATTTTTTTTTCCAAAGTAACTAAAAAAAAATTTTTTTTCCCAAAGTAACTAAAAAAATATTTTTTTTTCCAAAGTAACTAAAAAATATTTTTTTTTCCAAAGTAACTAAAAAAATATTTTTTTTTCCAAAGTAACTAAAAAAATATTTTTTTTCCAAAGTAACTAAAAAAATATTTTTTTTTCCAAAGTAACTAAAAAAATATTTTTTTTCCCAAAGTAACTAAAAAAATTTTTTTTTTTCCAAAGAAACTAAAAAAATATTTTTTTTTCCAAAGTAACTAAAAAAATATTTTTTTTTCCAAAGAAACTAAAAAAATATTTTTTTTCCAAAGTAACTAAAATTTTTTTTTTTTCCAAAGTAACTAAAAAAATATTTTTTTTTCCAAAGTAACTAAAAAAATATTTTTTTTTCCAAAGTAACTAAAAAAATATATTTTTTTCCAAAGTAACTAAAAAAATATATTTTTTTCCAAAGTAACTAAAAAAATATTTTTTTTCCAAAGTAACTAAAAAATTTTTTTTTTCCAAAGTAACTAAAAAAATATTTTTTTTTCCAAAGTAACTAAAAAAATATTTTTTTTTCCAAAGAAACTAAAAAAAAATTTTTTTTTCCAAAGTAACTAAAAAAATTTTTTTTTCCAAAGTAACTAAAAAAAATTTTTTTTTCCAAAGTAACTAAAAAATTTTTTTTTTTTCCAAAGTAACTAAAACAATATTTTTTTTCCCAAAGAAACTAAAAAAATATTTTTTTTTCCAAAGTAACTAAAAAATTTTTTTTTTTTCCAAAGTAACTAAAAAAATTTTTTTTTTTCCAAAGTAACTAAAAAAATATTTTTTTTTTCCAAAGTAACTAAAAAAATATTTTTTTTTCCAAAGTAACTAAAAAATTTTTTTTTTTCCAAAGTAACTAAAAAAATATTTTTTTTCCAAAGTAACTAAAAAAAATTTTTTTTTTCCAAAGTAACTAAAAAAAAATTTTTTTTCCAAAGTAACTAAAACAATTTTTTTTTCCAAAGTAACTAAAAATTTTTTTTTTTTCCAAAGTAACTAAAATTTTTTTTTTTTTTCCAAAGAAACTAAAAAAATATTTTTTTTTTCCAAAGTAACTAAAAAAAAATTTTTTTTTCCAAAGTAACTAAAAAAATTTTTTTTTTTCCAAAGTAACTAAAAAAAAATTTTTTTTTTCCAAAGTAACTAAAAAAATATTTTTTTTTCCAAAGTAACTAAAAAAATATTTTTTTTTCCAAAGTAACTAAAAAATTATTTTTTTTTCCAAAGTAACTAAAAAAATATTTTTTTTTCCAAAGTAACTAAAAAATTTTTTTTTTCCAAAGTAACTAAAAAAAATTTTTTTTTCCAAAGTAACTAAAACAATTTTTTTTTTCCAAAGTAACTAAAAATTTTTTTTTTTTTCCAAAGTAACTAAAAATTTTTTTTTTTTTTCCAAAGAAACTAAAAAAATATTTTTTTTTCCAAAGTAACTAAAAAAAAAAAAAATTTTCCAAAGTAACTAAAAAAAATTTTTTTTTTCCAAAGTAACTAAAAAAAAATTTTTTTTTTCCAAAGTAACTAAAAAAATATTTTTTTTTCCAAAGTAACTAAAAAAATATTTTTTTTTCCAAAGTAATTAAAAAAATATTTTTTTTTCCAAAGTAACTAAAAATATTTTTTTTTTTCCAAAGTAACTAAAAAAATATTTTTTTTTCCAAAGTAACTAAAAAAATATTTTTTTTTCCAAAGTAACTAAAAAAATATTTTTTTTTCCAAAGTAACTAAAAAAATATTTTTTTTCCAAAGTAACTAAAAAAGTAACTTTTTTTCCAAAGTAACTAAAAAAGTAACTTTTTTTCCAAAGTAACTAAAAAAAATTTTTTTTTTCCAAAGTAACTAAAAAAATATTTTTTTTTCCAAAGTAACTAAAAAAATATTTTTTTTTCCAAAGTAACTAAAAAAATATTTTTTTTTCCAAAGTAACTAAAAAAATATTTTTTTTCCAAAGTAACTAAAAAAGTAACTTTTTTTCCAAAGTAACTAAAAAAGTAACTTTTTTCCAAAGTAACTAAAAAAGTAACTTTTTTTCCAAAGTAACTAAAAAAGTAACTTTTTTTCCAAAGTAACTAAAAAAGTAACTTTTTTTCCAAAGTAACTAAAAAAGTAACTTTTTTTCCAAAGTAACTAAAAAAGTAACTTTTTTTCCAAAGTAACTAAAAAAATTATTTTTTTTCCAAAGTAACTAAAAAAATATTTTTTTTTCCAAAGAAACTAAAAAAATATTTTTTTTTCCAAAGTAACTAAAAAAATATTTTTTTTTCCAAAGTAACTAAAAAAAAATTTTTTTTCCAAAGTAACTAAAAAAATATTTTTTTTTCCAAAGTAACTAAAAAAATATTTTTTTTTCCAAAGTAACTAAAAAAATATTTTTTTTTCCAAAGTAACTAAAACAATATTTTTTTCCCAAAGAAACTAAAAAAATATTTTTTTTTCCAAAGTAACTAAAAAAAATTTTTTTTTTCCAAAGTAACTAAAAAAAAATTTTTTTTTCCAAAGTAACTAAAAAAATATTTTTTTTTCCAAAGTAACTAAAAAAATATTTTTTTTTCCAAAGTAACTAAAAAAAAATTTTTTTTTCCAAAGTAACTAAAAAAATATTTTTTTTTCCAAAGTAACTAAAAAAATTTTTTTTTTTCCAAAGTAACTAAAAAAAATTTTTTTTCCAAAGTAACTAAAACAATTTTTTTTTTCCAAAGTAACTAAAAAATTTTTTTTTTTTCCAAAGTAACTAAAAAAATTTTTTTTTTCCAAAGAAACTAAAAAAATATTTTTTTTTCCAAAGTAACTAAAAAAAAATTTTTTTTTCCAAAGTAACTAAAAAAATTTTTTTTTTCCAAAGTAACTAAAAAAATTTTTTTTTTCCAAAGTAACTAAAAAAATATTTTTTTTTCCAAAGTAACTAAAAAAATATTTTTTTTTTCCAAAGTAATTAAAAAAATATTTTTTTTTCCAAAGTAACTAAAAATATTTTTTTTTTCCAAAGTAACTAAAAAAATATTTTTTTTTCCAAAGTAACTAAAAAAATATTTTTTTTTCCAAAGTAACTAAAAAAATATTTTTTTTTCCAAAGTAACTAAAAAAATATTTTTTTTCCAAAGTAACTAAAAAAGTAACTTTTTTTCCAAAGTAACTAAAAAAGTAACTTTTTTTCCAAAGTAACTAAAAAAAAAAAATTTTTTCCAAAGTAACTAAAAAAATATTTTTTTTTCCAAAGTAACTAAAAAAATATTTTTTTTTCCAAAGTAACTAAAAAAATATTTTTTTTTCCAAAGTAACTAAAAAAATATTTTTTTTCCAAAGTAACTAAAAAAGTAACTTTTTTTCCAAAGTAACTAAAAAAGTAACTTTTTTCCAAAGTAACTAAAAAAGTAACTTTTTTTCCAAAGTAACTAAAAAAGTAACTTTTTTTCCAAAGTAACTAAAAAAGTAACTTTTTTTCCAAAGTAACTAAAAAAGTAACTTTTTTTCCAAAGTAACTAAAAAAGTAACTTTTTTTCCAAAGTAACTAAAAAAATTATTTTTTTTCCAAAGTAACTAAAAAAATATTTTTTTTTCCAAAGAAACTAAAAAAATATTTTTTTTTCCAAAGTAACTAAAAAAATATTTTTTTTCCAAAGTAACTAAAAAAAATTTTTTTTTTCCCAAAGTAACTAAAAAAATATTTTTTTTTCCAAAGTAACTAAAAAATATTTTTTTTTCCAAAGTAACTAAAAAAATATTTTTTTTTCCAAAGTAACTAAAAAAATATTTTTTTTCCAAAGTAACTAAAAAAATATTTTTTTTCCAAAGTAACTAAAAAAATATTTTTTTTTCCAAAGAAACTAAAAAAAATTTTTTTTTTCCAAAGTAACTAAAATTTTTTTTTTTTTTCCAAAGTAACTAAAAAAATATTTTTTTTTTCCAAAGTAACTAAAAAAATATTTTTTTTTCCAAAGTAACTAAAAAAATTTATTTTTTTCCAAAGTAACTAAAAAAATATTTTCTTTTCCAAAGTAACTAAAAAAATATTTTTTTTTCCAAAGTAACTAAAAAAATATTTTTTTTTCCAAAGTAACTAAAAAAATATTTTTTTTTCCAAAGTAACTAAAAAAATATTTTTTTTCCAAAGTAACTAAAAAAATATTTTTTTTTCCAAAGTAACTAAAAAAATATTTTTTTTTCCAAAGAAACTAAAAAAAATTTTTTTTTTCCAAAGTAACTAAAAAATTTTTTTTTTCCAAAGTAACTAAAAAAATATTTTTTTTCCAAAGTAACTAAAAAAATATTTTTTTTTCCAAAGTAACTAAAAAAATATTTTTTTTTCCAAAGTAACTAAAAAAATATTTTTTTTTCCAAAGTAACTAAAACAATATTTGTTTTCCCAAAGAAACTAAAAAAATATTTTTTTTTCCAAAGTAACTAAAAAAATATTTTTTTTTCCAAAGTAACTAAAAAAATTTTTTTTTTTCCAAAGTAACTAAAAAATTATTTTTTTTTCCAAAGTAACTAAAAAATTATTTTTTTTTCCAAAGTAACTAAAACAATTTTTTTTTTCCAAAGTAACTAAAAAATTTTTTTTTTTTCCAAAGTAACTAAAAAAAATTTTTTTTTTCCAAAGAAACTAAAAAAATATATTTTTTTTCCAAAGTAACTAAAAATTTTTTTTTTTTCCAAAGAAACTAAAAAAAAATTTTTTTTTCCAAAGTAACTAAAAAAAAAAAATTTTTTCCAAAGTAACTAAAAAATTTTTTTTTTTCCAAAGTAACTAAAAAAAATTTTTTTTTTTCCAAAGTAACTAAAAAAATATTTTTTTTTCCAAAGTAACTAAAAAAAAAAAAAATTTTCCAAAGTAACTAAAAAAATATTTTTTTTTCCAAAGTAACTAAAAAAATATTTTTTTTTCCAAAGTAACTAAAAAAATATTTTTTTTTCCAAAGTAACTAAAAAAATATTTTTTTTCCAAAGTAACTAAAAAAATATTTTTTTTTCCAAAGTAACTAAAAAAATATTTTTTTTTCCAAAGTAACTAAAAAAATATTTTTTTTTCCAAAGTAACTAAAACAATATTTGTTTTCCCAAAGAAACTAAAAAAATATTTTTTTTTCCAAAGTAACTAAAAAAATATTTTTTTTTCCAAAGTAACTAAAAAAAATTTTTTTTTTCCAAAGTAACTAAAAAATTATTTTTTTTTCCAAAGTAACTAAAAAATTATTTTTTTTTCCAAAGTAACTAAAACAATTTTTTTTTTCCAAAGTAACTAAAAATTTTTTTTTTTTTCCAAAGTAACTAAAAAAAATTTTTTTTTTCCAAAGAAACTAAAAAAATATATTTTTTTTCCAAAGTAACTAAAAAATTTTTTTTTTTCCAAAGAAACTAAAAAAAAATTTTTTTTTCCAAAGTAACTAAAAAAAAAAATTTTTTTCCAAAGTAACTAAAAAATTTTTTTTTTTCCAAAGTAACTAAAAAAAAATTTTTTTTTTCCAAAGTAACTAAAAAAATATTTTTTTTTCCAAAGTAACTAAAAAAAAAAAAAATTTTCCAAAGTAACTAAAAAAATATTTTTTTTTCCAAAGTAACTAAAAAAATATTTTTTTTTCCAAAGTAACTAAAAAAATATTTTTTTTTCCAAAGTAACTAAAAAAATATTTTTTTTTTCCAAAGTAACTAAAAAAATATTTTTTTTCCAAAGTAAGTAAAAAAATATTTTTTTTTCCAAAGTAACTAAAAAAATATTTTTTTTTCCAAAGAAACTAAAAAAAAATTTTTTTTTCCAAAGTAACTAAAAAATTTTTTTTTTTCCAAAGTAACTAAAAAAATATTTTTTTTCCAAAGTAACTAAAAAAATATTTTTTTTTCCAAAGTAACTAAAAAAATATTTTTTTTTCCAAAGTAACTAAAAAAATATATTTTTTTCCAAAGTAACTAAAACAATATTTTTTTTCCCAAAGAAACTAAAAAAATATTTTTTTTTCCAAAGTAACTAAAAAAATATTTTTTTTTCCAAAGTAACTAAAAAAATTTTTTTTTTTCCAAAGTAACTAAAAAATTTTTTTTTTTTCCAAAGTAACTAAAAAATTATTTTTTTTTCCAAAGTAACTAAAACAATTTTTTTTTTCCAAAGTAACTAAAAAATTTTTTTTTTTTCCAAAGTAACTAAAAAATTTTTTTTTTTTCCAAAGAAACTAAAAAAATATATTTTTTTTCCAAAGTAACTAAAAATTTTTTTTTTTTTCCAAAGAAACTAAAAAAAAATTTTTTTTTCCAAAGTAACTAAAAAAAAAAAATTTTTTCCAAAGTAACTAAAAAATTATTTTTTTTCCAAAGTAACTAAAAAAAATTTTTTTTTTTCCAAAGTAACTAAAAAAATATTTTTTTTTCCAAAGTAACTAAAAAAAAAAATTTTTTTCCAAAGTAACTAAAAAAATATTTTTTTTTCCAAAGTAACTAAAAAAAAAAAAAAATTTCCAAAGAAACTAAAAAAATATTTTTTTTCCAAAGTAACTAAAAAATATATTTTTTTTCCAAAGTAACTAAAAAAATATTTTTTTTTCCAAAGTAACTAAAAAAATATTTTTTTTTCCAAAGTAACTAAAAAAATATTTTTTTTTCCAAAGTAACTAAAAAAATATTTTTTTTTCCAAAGAAACTAAAAAAATATTTTTTTTTCCAAAGTAACTAAAAAAATATTTTTTTTTCCAAAGTAACTAAAAAAATATTTTTTTTTCCAAAGTAACTAAAAAAATATTTTTTTTTCCAAAGAAACTAAAAAAATATATTTTTTTTCCAAAGTAACTAAAAAATATATTTTTTTTCCAAAGAAACTAAAAAAATATTTTTTTTTCCAAAGTAACTAAAAAAATATTTTTTTTCCCAAAGTAACTAAAAAAATATTTTTTTTTCCAAAGTAACTAAAAAATATTTTTTTTTCCAAAGTAACTAAAAAAATATTTTTTTTTCCAAAGTAACTAAAAAAAAATTTTTTTTTCCAAAGTAACTAAAAAAAAATTTTTTTTTCCAAAGTAACTAAAAAAATATTTTTTTTTCCAAAGAAACTAAAAAAATATTTTTTTTTCCAAAGTAACTAAAAAAAATTTTTTTTTTCCAAAGTAACTAAAAAAATATTTTTTTTTCCAAAGTAACTAAAAAAATATTTTTTTTTCCAAAGTAACTAAAAATTTTTATTTTTTTCCAAAGTAACTAAAAAAATATTTTTTTTTCCAAAGTAACTAAAAAAATATATTTTTTTCCAAAGTAACTAAAAAAATTTTTTTTTTCCAAAGTAACTAAAAAAATATTTTTTTTTCCAAAGTAACTAAAAAAATATTTTTTTTCCCAAAGTAACTAAAAAAATATTTTTTTTTCCAAAGTAACTAAAAAAATATTTTTTTTTCCAAAGAAACTAAAAAAAAAAAATTTTTTCCAAAGTAACTAAAAAATTTTTTTTTTTCCAAAGTAACTAAAAAAATATTTTTTTTCCAAAGTAACTAAAAAAATATTTTTTTTTCCAAAGTAACTAAAAAAATATTTTTTTTTCCAAAGTAACTAAAAAAATATTTTTTTTTCCAAAGTAACTAAAACAATATTTTTTTTCCCAAAGAAACTAAAAAAAAAAATTTTTTTCCAAAGTAACTAAAATTTTTTTTTTTTTTCCAAAGTAACTAAAAAAATATTTTTTTTTCCAAAGTAACTAAAAAATTTTTTTTTTTCCAAAGTAACTAAAAAAATTTTTTTTTTTCCAAAGTAACTAAAAAAATATTTTTTTTTCCAAAGTAACTAAAAAAAAATTTTTTTTTCCAAAGTAACTAAAAAAATATTTTTTTTTCCAAAGTAACTAAAAAATTTTTTTTTTTTCCAAACAAACTAAAAAAATTTTTTTTTTCCAAAGTAACTAAAAAAAATTATTTTTTTCCAAAGTAACTAAAAAAATATATTTTTTTCCAAAGTAACTAAAAAATTATTTTTTTTTCCAAAGTAACTAAAAAAATTTTTTTTTTTCCAAAGAAACTAAAAAAATATTTTTTTTTCCAAAGTAACTAAAAAAATTATTTTTTTTCCAAAGTAACTAAAAAATATTTTTTTTTCCAAAGAAACTAAAAAAATATTTTTTTTTCCAAAGTAACTAAAAAAATATTTTTTTTTCCAAAGTAACTAAAAATTTTTTTTTTTTTCCCAAAGTAACTAAAAAAATATTTTTTTTTCCAAAGTAACTAAAAAATATTTTTTTTTCCAAAGTAACTAAAAAAATATTTTTTTTTCCAAAGTAACTAAAAAAATATTTTTTTTTCCAAAGTAACTAAAAAAATATTTTTTTTCCAAAGTAACTAAAAAAATATTTTTTTTTCCAAAGTAACTAAAAAAATATTTTTTTTTCCAAAGTAACTAAAAAAATATTTTTTTTTCCAAAGTAACTAAAAAAATATTTTTTTTTCCAAAGTAACTAAAAAAATATATTTTTTTCCAAAGTAACTAAAAAAATATTTTTTTTCCCAAAGAAACTAAAAAAATATTTTTTTTTCCAAAGTAACTAAAAAATTTTTTTTTTTCCAAAGAAACTAAAAAAATATTTTTTTTTCCAAAGTAACTAAAAAAATATTTTTTTTTCCAAAGAAACTAAAAAAAAATTTTTTTTTCCAAAGTAACTAAAAAATTTTTTTTTTTCCAAAGTAACTAAAAAAATATTTTTTTTCCAAAGTAACTAAAAAAATATTTTTTTTTCCAAAGTAACTAAAAAAATATTTTTTTTTCCAAAGTAACTAAAAAAATATTTTTTTTTCCAAAGTAACTAAAACAATATTTGTTTTCCCAAAGAAACTAAAAAAATATTTTTTTTTCCAAAGAAACTAAAAAAATATTTTTTTTTCCAAAGTAACTAAAAAAAATTTTTTTTTTCCAAAGTAACTAAAAAAATATTTTTTTTTCCAAAGTAACTAAAAAAATATTTTTTTTTCCAAAGTAACTAAAAAATTTTATTTTTTTCCAAAGTAACTAAAAAAATATTTTTTTTTCCAAAGTAACTAAAAAAATATATTTTTTTCCAAAGTAACTAAAAAAATATTTTTTTTTCCAAAGTAACTAAAAAAATATTTTTTTTTCCAAAGTAACTAAAAAAATATTTTTTTTTCCAAAGTAACTAAAAAATTTTTTTTTTTCCAAAGTAACTAAAAAAATATTTTTTTTCCAAAGTAACTAAAAAAATATTTTTTTTTCCAAAGTAACTAAAAAAATATTTTTTTTTCCAAAGTAACTAAAAAAATATTTTTTTTTCCAAAGTAACTAAAACAATATTTTTTTCCCAAAGAAACTAAAAAAAAAAATTTTTTTCCAAAGTAACTAAAAAATTTTTTTTTTTCCAAAGTAACTAAAAAAATATTTTTTTTTCCAAAGTAACTAAAAAAATATTTTTTTTCCAAAGTAACTAAAAAAATATTTTTTTTCCAAAGTAACTAAAAAAATATTTTTTTTTCCAAAGTAACTAAAAAAATATATTTTTTTCCAAAGTAACTAAAACAATATTTTTTTTCCCAAAGAAACTAAAAAAATATTTTTTTTTCCAAAGTAACTAAAAAAATATTTTTTTTTCCAAAGTAACTAAAAAAATTTTTTTTTTTCCAAAGTAACTAAAAAATTATTTTTTTTTCCAAAGTAACTAAAAAATTATTTTTTTTTCCAAAGTAACTAAAAAAATATTTTTTTTTCCAAAGTAACTAAAAAAATATTTTTTTTTCCAAAGTAACTAAAAAAATATTTTTTTTTCCAAAGTAACTAAAAAAATATTTTTTTTTCCAAAGAAACTAAAAAAATATTTTTTTTTCCAAAGTAACTAAAAAAATATTTTTTTTTCCAAAGTAACTAAAAAAATATTTTTTTTTCCAAAGTAACTAAAAAAATATTTTTTTTTCCAAAGAAACTAAAAAAATATATTTTTTTTCCAAAGTAACTAAAAAATATATTTTTTTTCCAAAGAAACTAAAAAAATATTTTTTTTTCCAAAGTAACTAAAAAAATATTTTTTTTCCCAAAGTAACTAAAAAAATATTTTTTTTTCCAAAGTAACTAAAAAATATTTTTTTTTCCAAAGTAACTAAAAAAATATTTTTTTTTCCAAAGTAACTAAAAAAAAAATTTTTTTTCCAAAGTAACTAAAAAAATATTTTTTTTTCCAAAGTAACTAAAAAAATATTTTTTTTTCCAAAGAAACTAAAAAAATATTTTTTTTTCCAAAGTAACTAAAAAAAAAATTTTTTTTCCAAAGTAACTAAAAAAATATTTTTTTTTCCAAAGTAACTAAAAAAATATTTTTTTTTCCAAAGTAACTAAAAAATTTTATTTTTTTCCAAAGTAACTAAAAAAATATTTTTTTTTCCAAAGTAACTAAAAAAATATATTTTTTTCCAAAGTAACTAAAAAAATATTTTTTTTTCCAAAGTAACTAAAAAAATATTTTTTTTTCCAAAGTAACTAAAAAAATATTTTTTTTTCCAAAGTAACTAAAAAAATTTTTTTTTTCCAAAGTAACTAAAAAAATATTTTTTTTCCAAAGTAACTAAAAAAATATTTTTTTTTCCAAAGTAACTAAAAAAATATTTTTTTTTCCAAAGTAACTAAAAAAATATTTTTTTTTCCAAAGTAACTAAAACAATATTTTTTTCCCAAAGAAACTAAAAAAAAATTTTTTTTTCCAAAGTAACTAAAAATTTTTTTTTTTTCCAAAGTAACTAAAAAAATATTTTTTTTTCCAAAGTAACTAAAAAAAATTTTTTTTTCCAAAGTAACTAAAAAATTCTTTTTTTTTCCAAAGTAACTAAAAAAATATTTTTTTTTCCAAAGTAACTAAAAAAATTTTTTTTTTTCCAAAGTAACTAAAAAAATATTTTTTTTTCCAAAGTAACTAAAAAATTTTTTTTTTTTCCAAACAAACTAAAAAAAAATTTTTTTTCCAAAGTAACTAAAAAAAAATTTTTTTTTCCAAAGTAACTAAAAAAATATTTTTTTTTCCAAAGTAACTAAAAAAATATTTTTTTTTCCAAAGTAACTAAAAAAATATTTTTTTTTCCAAAGTAACTAAAACAATATTTTTTTCCCAAAGAAACTAAAAAAAAATTTTTTTTTCCAAAGTAACTAAAAATTTTTTTTTTTTCCAAAGTAACTAAAAAAAATTTTTTTTTTCCAAAGTAACTAAAAAATTTTTTTTTTTCCAAAGTAACTAAAAAAATTTTTTTTTTTCCAAAGTAACTAAAAAAATATTTTTTTTTCCAAAGTAACTAAAAAAAATTTTTTTTTTCCAAAGTAACTAAAAAAATATTTTTTTTTCCAAAGTAACTAAAAAAAATTTTTTTTTTCCAAACAAACTAAAAAAAATTTTTTTTTCCAAAGTAACTAAAAAAAATTATTTTTTTCCAAAGTAACTAAAAAAATATATTTTTTTCCAAAGTAACTAAAAAATTATTTTTTTTTCCAAAGTAACTAAAAAAAATTTTTTTTTTCCAAAGAAACTAAAAAAATATTTTTTTTTCCAAAGTAACTAAAAAAATTATTTTTTTTCCAAAGTAACTAAAAAATTTTTTTTTTTCCAAAGAAACTAAAAAAAATTTTTTTTTTCCAAAGTAACTAAAAAAATATTTTTTTTTCCAAAGTAACTAAAAAATTTTTTTTTTTTCCCAAAGTAACTAAAAAAATATTTTTTTTTCCAAAGTAACTAAAAAATATTTTTTTTTCCAAAGTAACTAAAAAAATATTTTTTTTTCCAAAGTAACTAAAAAAATATTTTTTTTTCCAAAGTAACTAAAAAAATATTTTTTTTTCCAAAGTAACTAAAAAAATATTTTTTTTTCCAAAGTAACTAAAAAAATATTTTTTTTTCCAAAGTAACTAAAAAAATATTTTTTTTTCCAAAGTAACTAAAAAAATATTTTTTTTTCCAAAGTAACTAAAAAAATATATTTTTTTCCAAAGTAACTAAAAAAATATTTTTTTTCCCAAAGAAACTAAAAAAATATTTTTTTTTCCAAAGTAACTAAAAAATTATTTTTTTTTCCAAAGAAACTAAAAAAAATTTTTTTTTTCCAAAGTAACTAAAAAAATTTTTTTTTTTCCAAAGTAACTAAAAAAATATTTTTTTTTCCAAAGTAACTAAAAAAAATTTTTTTTTTCCAAAGTAACTAAAAAAATATTTTTTTTTCCAAAGTAACTAAAAAAAATTTTTTTTTTCCAAACAAACTAAAAAAAATTTTTTTTTCCAAAGTAACTAAAAAAAATTATTTTTTTCCAAAGTAACTAAAAAAATATTTTTTTTTCCAAAGTAACTAAAAAAATATTTTTTTTTCCAAAGTAACTAAAAAAATATTTTTTTTTCCAAAGTAACTAAAACAATATTTTTTTCCCAAAGAAACTAAAAAAAATTTTTTTTTTCCAAAGTAACTAAAAATTTTTTTTTTTTCCAAAGTAACTAAAAAAATATTTTTTTTTCCAAAGTAACTAAAAAATTTTTTTTTTTCCAAAGTAACTAAAAAAATTTTTTTTTTTCCAAAGTAACTAAAAAAATATTTTTTTTTCCAAAGTAACTAAAAAAAAATTTTTTTTTCCAAAGTAACTAAAAAAATATTTTTTTTTCCAAAGTAACTAAAAAAATTTTTTTTTTTCCAAACAAACTAAAAAAAAATTTTTTTTCCAAAGTAACTAAAAAAAATTATTTTTTTCCAAAGTAACTAAAAAAATATATTTTTTTCCAAAGTAACTAAAAAAATATTTTTTTTTCCAAAGTAACTAAAAAAATATTTTTTTTTCCAAAGTAACTAAAACAATATTTTTTTCCCAAAGAAACTAAAAAAAAAATTTTTTTTCCAAAGTAACTAAAAATTTTTTTTTTTTCCAAAGTAACTAAAAAAATATTTTTTTTTCCAAAGTAACTAAAAAATTTTTTTTTTTCCAAAGTAACTAAAAAAATTTTTTTTTTTCCAAAGTAACTAAAAAAATATTTTTTTTTCCAAAGTAACTAAAAAAAATTTTTTTTTTCCAAAGTAACTAAAAAAATATTTTTTTTTCCAAAGTAACTAAAAAATTTTTTTTTTTTCCAAACAAACTAAAAAAAAATTTTTTTTCCAAAGTAACTAAAAAAAATTATTTTTTTCCAAAGTAACTAAAAAAATATATTTTTTTCCAAAGTAACTAAAAAATTATTTTTTTTTCCAAAGTAACTAAAAAAAATTTTTTTTTTCCAAAGAAACTAAAAAAATATTTTTTTTTCCAAAGTAACTAAAAAAATTATTTTTTTTCCAAAGTAACTAAAAAAATTTTTTTTTTCCAAAGAAACTAAAAAAAATTTTTTTTTTCCAAAGTAACTAAAAAAATATTTTTTTTTCCAAAGTAACTAAAAATTTTTTTTTTTTCCCAAAGTAACTAAAAAAATATATTTTTTTCCAAAGTAACTAAAAAATATTTTTTTTTCCAAAGTAACTAAAAAAATATTTTTTTTTCCAAAGTAACTAAAAAAATATATTTTTTTCCAAAGTAACTAAAAAAATATTTTTTTTTCCAAAGTAACTAAAAAAATATTTTTTTTTCCAAAGTAACTAAAAAAATATTTTTTTTTCCAAAGTAACTAAAAAAATATTTTTTTTTCCAAAGTAACTAAAAAAATATTTTTTTTTCCAAAGTAACTAAAAAAATATATTTTTTTCCAAAGTAACTAAAAAAATATTTTTTTTCCCAAAGAAACTAAAAAAATATTTTTTTTTCCAAAGTAACTAAAAAATTATTTTTTTTTCCAAAGAAACTAAAAAAATATTTTTTTTTCCAAAGTAACTAAAAAAAATTTTTTTTCCCAAAGTAACTAAAAAAATATTTTTTTTCCAAAGTAACTAAAAAAATATTTTTTTTTCCAAAGTAACTAAAAAAATATTTTTTTTCCAAAGTAACTAAAAAAATAATTTTTTTCCAAAGTAACTAAAAAAATATTTTTTTTTCCAAAGTAACTAAAAAAATATTTTTTTTTCCAAAAGTAACTAAAAAAATATTTTTTTTTCCAAAATAACTAAAAAAATATTTTTTTTTCCAAAGTAACTAAAAAAATATTTTTTTTCCAAAGTAACTAAAAAAATATTTTTTTTTCCAAAGTAACTAAAAAAAATTTTTTTTTTCCAAAGTAACTAAAAAAATATTTTTTTTTCCAAAGTAACTAAAAAAATATTTTTTTTCCAAAGTAACTAAAAAAATATTTTTTTTTCCAAAGTAACTAAAAAAATATTTTTTTTTCCAAAGTAACTAAAAAAATATTTTTTTTTCCAAAGTAACTAAAAAAATATTTTTTTTTCCAAAGTAACTAAAAAAATATTTTTTTTTCCAAAGAAACTAAAAAAATATTTTTTTTTCCAAAGTAACTAAAAAATTTTTTTTTTTCCAAAGTAACTAAAAAAATATTTTTTTTCCCAAAGTAACTAAAAAAATATTTTTTTTTCCAAAGTAACTAAAAAAATATTTTTTTTCCAAAGTAACTAAAAAAATATTTTTTTTTCCAAAGTAACTAAAAAAATATTTTTTTTTCCAAAGTAACTAAAAAAATATTTTCTTTTCCAAAGAAACTAAAAATATATTTTTTTTTCCAAAGTAACTAAAAAAAATTTTTTTTTCCAAAGTAACTAAAAATTTTTTTTTTTTTCCAAAGTAACTAAAAAAAATATTTTTTTTCCAAAGTAACTAAAAAAATTTTTTTTTCCAAAGTAACTAAAAAAATATTTTTTTTTCCAAAGTAACTAAAAAAATATATTTTTTTTCCAAAGTAACTAAAAAAATATTTTTTTTTCCAAAGTAACTAAAAAAATATTTTTTTTTCCAAAGTAACTAAAAAAATATTTTTTTTTCCAAAGTAACTAAAAAAATATTTTTTTTTCCAAAGAAACTAAAAAAATATTTTTTTTTCCAAAGTAACTAAAAAAATTTTTTTTTTTCCAAAGTAACTAAAAAAAATTTTTTTTTTCCAAAGTAACTAAAAAAATATTTTTTTTTCCAAAGTAACTAAAAAAATATTTTTTTTTCCAGAGTAACTAAAAAAATATTTTTTTTCCAAAGTAACTAAAAAAATATTTTTTTTTCCAAAGTAACTAAAAAAATATTTTTTTTTCCAAAGTAACTAAAAAAATATTTTCTTTTCCAAAGAAACTAAAAAAATATTTTTTTTTCCAAAGTAACTAAAAAAATATTTTCTTTTCCAAAGAAACTAAAAATATATTTTTTTTTCCAAAGTAACTAAAAAAAATTTTTTTTCCAAAGTAACTAAAAAAATATTTTTTTTTCCAAAGTAACTAAAAAAATATATTTTTTTTCCAAAGTAACTAAAAAAATATTTTTTTTTCCAAAGTAACTAAAAAAATATTTTTTTTTCCAAAGTAACTAAAAAAATATTTTTTTTTCCAAAGTAACTAAAAAAATATATTTTTTTCCAAAGAAACTAAAAAAATATTTTTTTTTCCAAAGTAACTAAAAAAATTTTTTTTTTCCAAAGTAACTAAAAAATTTTTTTTTTTTCCAAAGTAACTAAAAAAATATTTTTTTTTCCAAAGTAACTAAAAAAAATTTTTTTTTTCCAAAGTAACTAAAAAAATTTTTTTTTTTCCAAAGAAACTAAAAAAAAATTTTTTTTTCCAAAGTAACTAAAAAAATATTTTTTTCCCCAAAGTAACTAAAAAAATATTTTTTTTTCCAAAGTAACTAAAAAATATTTTTTTTTCCAAAGTAACTAAAAAAATATTTTTTTTTCCAAAGTAACTAAAAAAATATTTTTTTTTCCAAAGTAACTAAAAAAATATATTTTTTTCCAAAGTAACTAAAAAAATATTTTTTTTCCAGAGTAACTAAAAAAATATTTTTTTTTCCAAAGTAACTAAAAATATATATTTTTTTCCAAAGTAACTAAAAAAATATTTTTTTTTCCAAAGTAACTAAAAAAATATTTTTTTTTCCAAAGTAACTAAAAAAATATTTTTTTTTCCAAAGAAACTAAAAAAATATTTTTTTTTCCAAAGTAACTAAAAAAATATATTTTTTTCCAAAGTAACTAAAAAAAATTTTTTTTTTCCAAAGAAACTAAAAAAATATTTTTTTTTCCAAAGTAACTAAAAAAATATTTTTTTTTCCAAAGTAACTAAAAAAATATTTTTTTTTCCAAAGTAACTAAAAAAATATTTTTTTTTCCAAAGTAACTAAAAAAATATTTTTTTTCCAAAGTAACTAAAAAAATATTTTTTTTCCAAAGTAACTAAAAAAATATTTTTTTTTCCAAAGTAACTAAAAAAATATTTTTTTTTCCAAAGTAACTAAAAAAATATTTTTTTTTCCAAAATAACTAAAAAAATATTTTTTTTTCCAAAGTAACTAAAAAAATATTTTTTTTCCAAAGTAACTAAAAAAATATTTTTTTTTCCAAAGTAACTAAAAAAATATTTTTTTTTCCAAAGTAACTAAAAAAATATATTTTTTTCCAAAGTAACTAAAAAAATATTTTTTTTTCCAAAGAAACTAAAAAAATATATTTTTTTTTCCAAAGTAACTAAAAAAATATATTTTTTTCCAAAGTAACTAAAAAAATATTTTTTTTTCCAAAGTAACTAAAAAAATATTTTTTTTTCCAAAGTAACTAAAAAAATATATTTTTTTCCAAAGTAACTAAAAAAATATTTTTTTTTTCCAAAGAAACTAAAAAAATATATTTTTTTCCAAAGTAACTAAAAACAATTTTTTTTTTCCAAAGTAACTAAAAAAATATTTTTTTTCCCAAAGAAACTAAAAAAATATTTTTTTTCCCAAAGTAACTAAAAAAAATTTTTTTTTTCCAAAGTAACTAAAAAATAATTTTTTTTCCCAAAGTAACTAAAAAAATATTTTTTTTTCCAAAGTAACTAAAAAAATATTTTTTTTTCCAAAGTAACTAAAAAAATATTTTTTTTTCCAAAGTAACTAAAAAAATATTTTTTTTTCCAAAGTAACTAAAAAAATATTTTTTTTTCCAAAGTAACTAAAAAAATATTTTTTTTTCCAAAGTAACTAAAAAAATATTTTTTTTTCCAAAGTAACTAAAAAAATATTTTTTTTTCCAAAGTAACTAAAAAAATATTTTTTTTTCCAAAGTAACTAAAAAAATATTTTTTTTTCCAAAGTAACTAAAAAAATATATTTTTTTCCAAAGTAACTAAAAAAATATTTTTTTTCCCAAAGAAACTAAAAAAATATTTTTTTTTCCAAAGTAACTAAAAAATTATTTTTTTTTCCAAAGAAACTAAAAAAAATTTTTTTTTTCCAAAGTAACTAAAAAAATTTTTTTTTTTCCAAAGTAACTAAAAAAATATTTTTTTTTCCAAAGTAACTAAAAAAAAATTTTTTTTTCCAAAGTAACTAAAAAAATATTTTTTTTTCCAAAGTAACTAAAAAAAATTTTTTTTTTCCAAACAAACTAAAAAAAATTTTTTTTTCCAAAGTAACTAAAAAAAATTATTTTTTTCCAAAGTAACTAAAAAAATATTTTTTTTTCCAAAGTAACTAAAAAAATATTTTTTTTTCCAAAGTAACTAAAAAAATATTTTTTTTTCCAAAGTAACTAAAACAATATTTTTTTCCCAAAGAAACTAAAAAAAATTTTTTTTTTCCAAAGTAACTAAAAATTTTTTTTTTTTCCAAAGTAACTAAAAAAATATTTTTTTTTCCAAAGTAACTAAAAAATTTTTTTTTTTCCAAAGTAACTAAAAAAATTTTTTTTTTTCCAAAGTAACTAAAAAAATATTTTTTTTTCCAAAGTAACTAAAAAAAAATTTTTTTTTCCAAAGTAACTAAAAAAATATTTTTTTTTCCAAAGTAACTAAAAAAATTTTTTTTTTTCCAAACAAACTAAAAAAAAATTTTTTTTCCAAAGTAACTAAAAAAAATTATTTTTTTCCAAAGTAACTAAAAAAATATATTTTTTTCCAAAGTAACTAAAAAAATATTTTTTTTTCCAAAGTAACTAAAAAAATATTTTTTTTTCCAAAGTAACTAAAACAATATTTTTTTCCCAAAGAAACTAAAAAAAAAATTTTTTTTCCAAAGTAACTAAAAAATTTTTTTTTTTCCAAAGTAACTAAAAAAATATTTTTTTTTCCAAAGTAACTAAAAAATTATTTTTTTTCCAAAGTAACTAAAAAAATTTTTTTTTTTCCAAAGTAACTAAAAAAATATTTTTTTTTCCAAAGTAACTAAAAAAAATTTTTTTTTTCCAAAGTAACTAAAAAAATATTTTTTTTTCCAAAGTAACTAAAAAATTTTTTTTTTTTCCAAACAAACTAAAAAAAAATTTTTTTTCCAAAGTAACTAAAAAAAATTATTTTTTTCCAAAGTAACTAAAAAAATATATTTTTTTCCAAAGTAACTAAAAAATTATTTTTTTTTCCAAAGTAACTAAAAAAAATTTTTTTTTTCCAAAGAAACTAAAAAAATATTTTTTTTTCCAAAGTAACTAAAAAAATTATTTTTTTTCCAAAGTAACTAAAAAAATTTTTTTTTTCCAAAGAAACTAAAAAAATTTTTTTTTTTCCAAAGTAACTAAAAAAATATTTTTTTTTCCAAAGTAACTAAAAATTTTTTTTTTTTCCCAAAGTAACTAAAAAAATATATTTTTTTCCAAAGTAACTAAAAAATATTTTTTTTTCCAAAGTAACTAAAAAAATATTTTTTTTTCCAAAGTAACTAAAAAAATATTTTTTTTTCCAAAGTAACTAAAAAAATATTTTTTTTTCCAAAGTAACTAAAAAAATATTTTTTTTTCCAAAGTAACTAAAAAAATATTTTTTTTTCCAAAGTAACTAAAAAAATATTTTTTTTTCCAAAGTAACTAAAAAAATATTTTTTTTTCCAAAGTAACTAAAAAAATATATTTTTTTCCAAAGTAACTAAAAAAATATTTTTTTTCCCAAAGAAACTAAAAAAATATTTTTTTTTCCAAAGTAACTAAAAAATTATTTTTTTTTCCAAAGAAACTAAAAAAATATTTTTTTTTCCAAAGTAACTAAAAAAAATTTTTTTTCCCAAAGTAACTAAAAAAATATTTTTTTTCCAAAGTAACTAAAAAAATATTTTTTTTTCCAAAGTAACTAAAAAAATATTTTTTTTCCAAAGTAACTAAAAAAATAATTTTTTTCCAAAGTAACTAAAAAAATATTTTTTTTTCCAAAGTAACTAAAAAAATATTTTTTTTTCCAAAAGTAACTAAAAAAATATTTTTTTTTCCAAAATAACTAAAAAAATATTTTTTTTTCCAAAGTAACTAAAAAAATATTTTTTTTCCAAAGTAACTAAAAAAATATTTTTTTTTCCAAAGTAACTAAAAAAAATTTTTTTTTTCCAAAGTAACTAAAAAAATATTTTTTTTTCCAAAGTAACTAAAAAAATATTTTTTTTCCAAAGTAACTAAAAAAATATTTTTTTTTCCAAAGTAACTAAAAAAATATTTTTTTTTCCAAAGTAACTAAAAAAATATTTTTTTTTCCAAAGTAACTAAAAAAATATTTTTTTTTCCAAAGTAACTAAAAAAATATTTTTTTTTCCAAAGAAACTAAAAAAATATTTTTTTTTCCAAAGTAACTAAAAAAATTTTTTTTTTTCCAAAGTAACTAAAAAAATATTTTTTTTCCCAAAGTAACTAAAAAAATATTTTTTTTTCCAAAGTAACTAAAAAAATATTTTTTTTCCAAAGTAACTAAAAAAATATTTTTTTTTCCAAAGTAACTAAAAAAATATTTTTTTTTCCAAAGTAACTAAAAAAATATTTTCTTTTCCAAAGAAACTAAAAATATATTTTTTTTTCCAAAGTAACTAAAAAAAATTTTTTTTTCCAAAGTAACTAAAAATTTTTTTTTTTTCCAAAGTAACTAAAAAAAATATTTTTTTTCCAAAGTAACTAAAAAAATTTTTTTTTCCAAAGTAACTAAAAAAATATTTTTTTTTCCAAAGTAACTAAAAAAATATATTTTTTTTCCAAAGTAACTAAAAAAATATTTTTTTTTCCAAAGTAACTAAAAAAATATTTTTTTTTCCAAAGTAACTAAAAAAATATTTTTTTTTCCAAAGTAACTAAAAAAATATTTTTTTTTCCAAAGAAACTAAAAAAATATTTTTTTTTCCAAAGTAACTAAAAAAATTTTTTTTTTTCCAAAGTAACTAAAAAAAATTTTTTTTTTCCAAAGTAACTAAAAAAATATTTTTTTTTCCAAAGTAACTAAAAAAATATTTTTTTTTCCAGAGTAACTAAAAAAATATTTTTTTTCCAAAGTAACTAAAAAAATATTTTTTTTCCAAAGTAACTAAAAAAATATTTTTTTTTCCAAAGTAACTAAAAAAATATTTTCTTTTCCAAAGAAACTAAAAAAATATTTTTTTTTCCAAAGTAACTAAAAAAATATTTTCTTTTCCAAAGAAACTAAAAATATATTTTTTTTTCCAAAGTAACTAAAAAAAATTTTTTTTCCAAAGTAACTAAAAAAATATTTTTTTTTCCAAAGTAACTAAAAAAATATATTTTTTTTCCAAAGTAACTAAAAAAATATTTTTTTTTCCAAAGTAACTAAAAAAATATTTTTTTTTCCAAAGTAACTAAAAAAATATTTTTTTTTCCAAAGTAACTAAAAAAATATATTTTTTTCCAAAGAAACTAAAAAAATATTTTTTTTTCCAAAGTAACTAAAAAAATTTTTTTTTTCCAAAGTAACTAAAAAATTTTTTTTTTTTCCAAAGTAACTAAAAAAATATTTTTTTTTCCAAAGTAACTAAAAAAAATTTTTTTTTTCCAAAGTAACTAAAAAAAATTTTTTTTTTCCAAAGAAACTAAAAAAAAATTTTTTTTTCCAAAGTAACTAAAAAAATATTTTTTTCCCCAAAGTAACTAAAAAAATATTTTTTTTTCCAAAGTAACTAAAAAATATTTTTTTTTCCAAAGTAACTAAAAAAATATTTTTTTTTCCAAAGTAACTAAAAAAATATTTTTTTTTCCAAAGTAACTAAAAAAATATATTTTTTTCCAAAGTAACTAAAAAAATATTTTTTTTCCAGAGTAACTAAAAAAATATTTTTTTTTCCAAAGTAACTAAAAATATATATTTTTTTCCAAAGTAACTAAAAAAATATTTTTTTTTCCAAAGTAACTAAAAAAATATTTTTTTTTCCAAAGTAACTAAAAAAATATTTTTTTTTCCAAAGAAACTAAAAAAATATTTTTTTTTCCAAAGTAACTAAAAAAATATATTTTTTTCCAAAGTAACTAAAAAAAATTTTTTTTTTCCAAAGAAACTAAAAAAATATTTTTTTTTCCAAAGTAACTAAAAAAATATTTTTTTTTCCAAAGTAACTAAAAAAATATTTTTTTTTCCAAAGTAACTAAAAAAATATTTTTTTTTCCAAAGTAACTAAAAAAATATTTTTTTTCCAAAGTAACTAAAAAAATATTTTTTTTCCAAAGTAACTAAAAAAATATTTTTTTTTCCAAAGTAACTAAAAAAATATTTTTTTTTCCAAAGTAACTAAAAAAATATTTTTTTTTCCAAAATAACTAAAAAAATATTTTTTTTTCCAAAGTAACTAAAAAAATATTTTTTTTCCAAAGTAACTAAAAAAATATTTTTTTTTCCAAAGTAACTAAAAAAATATTTTTTTTTCCAAAGTAACTAAAAAAATATATTTTTTTCCAAAGTAACTAAAAAAATATTTTTTTTTCCAAAGAAACTAAAAAAATATATTTTTTTTTCCAAAGTAACTAAAAAAATATATTTTTTTCCAAAGTAACTAAAAAAATATTTTTTTTTCCAAAGTAACTAAAAAAATATTTTTTTTTCCAAAGTAACTAAAAAAATATATTTTTTTCCAAAGTAACTAAAAAAATATTTTTTTTTTCCAAAGAAACTAAAAAAATATATTTTTTTCCAAAGTAACTAAAAACAATTTTTTTTTTCCAAAGTAACTAAAAAAATATTTTTTTTCCCAAAGAAACTAAAAAAATATTTTTTTTCCCAAAGTAACTAAAAAAAATTTTTTTTTTCCAAAGTAACTAAAAAATAATTTTTTTTCCCAAAGTAACTAAAAAAATATTTTTTTTTCCAAAGTAACTAAAAAAATATTTTTTTTTCCAAAGTAACTAAAAAAATATTTTTTTTTCCAAAGTAACTAAAAAAATATTTTTTTTTCCAAAGTAACTAAAAAAATATTTTTTTTTCCAAAGTAACTAAAAAAATATTTTTTTTTCCAAAGTAACTAAAAAAATATTTTTTTTTCCAAAGTAACTAAAAAAATATTTTTTTTTCCAAAGTAACTAAAAAAATATTTTTTTTTCCAAAGTAACTAAAAAAATATTTTTTTTTCCAAAGTAACTAAAAAAATATTTTTTTTTTCCAAAGTAACTAAAAAAATAATTTTTTTTCCAAAGTAACTAAAAAAATATTTTTTTTTCCAAAGTAACTAAAAAAATATTTTTTTTTCCAAAGTAACTAAAAAAATATTTTTTTTTCCAAAGTAACTAAAAAAATATTTTTTTTCCCAAAGAAACTAAAAAAATATTTTTTTTTCCAAAGTAACTAAAAAATTATTTTTTTTTCCAAAGAAACTAAAAAAATATTTTTTTTTCCAAAGTAACTAAAAAAATATTTTTTTCCCAAAGTAACTAAAAAAATATTTTTTTTCCAAAGTAACTAAAAAAATATTTTTTTTTCCAAAGTAACTAAAAAAATATTTTTTTTCCAAAGTAACTAAAAAAATAATTTTTTTCCAAAGTAACTAAAAAAATATTTTTTTTTCCAAAGTAACTAAAAAAATATTTTTTTTTCCAAAAGTAACTAAAAAAATATTTTTTTTTCCAAAATAACTAAAAAAATATTTTTTTTTCCAAAGTAACTAAAAAAATATTTTTTTTCCAAAGTAACTAAAAAAATATTTTTTTTTCCAAAGTAACTAAAAAAATATTTTTTTTTCCAAAGAAACTAAAAAAATATATTTTTTTTCCAAAGTAACTAAAAAAAATATTTTTTTTCCAAAGAAACTAAAAAAATATTTTTTTTTCCAAAGTAACTAAAAAAATATTTTTTTTCCCAAAGTAACTAAAAAAATATTTTTTTTTCCAAAGTAACTAAAAAATATTTTTTTTTCCAAAGTAACTAAAAAAATATTTTTTTTTCCAAAGTAACTAAAAAAAATTTTTTTTTTCCAAAGTAACTAAAAAATTTTTTTTTTTTCCAAAGTAACTAAAAAAATATTTTTTTTTCCAAAGAAACTAAAAAAATATTTTTTTTTCCAAAGTAACTAAAAAAAATTTTTTTTTTCCAAAGTAACTAAAAATATATTTTTTTTTCCAAAGTAACTAAAAAAATATTTTTTTTTCCAAAGAAACTAAAAAAAAAATTTTTTTTCCAAAGTAACTAAAAAATTTTTTTTTTTCCAAAGTAACTAAAAAAATATTTTTTTTCCAAAGTAACTAAAAAAATATTTTTTTTTCCAAAGTAACTAAAAAAATATTTTTTTTTCCAAAGTAACTAAAAAAATATTTTTTTTTCCAAAGTAACTAAAACAATATTTTTTTTCCCAAAGAAACTAAAAAAAATTTTTTTTTTCCAAAGTAACTAAAAATTTTTTTTTTTTCCAAAGTAACTAAAAAAAAATTTTTTTTTCCAAAGTAACTAAAAAAATTTTTTTTTTTCCAAAGTAACTAAAAAAAATTTTTTTTTTCCAAAGTAACTAAAAAAATATTTTTTTTTCCAAAGTAACTAAAAAAAAATTTTTTTTTCCAAAGTAACTAAAAAAATATTTTTTTTTCCAAAGTAACTAAAAATATTTTTTTTTTCCAAAGAAACTAAAAAAATTTTTTTTTCCAAAGTAACTAAAAAAAATTATTTTTTTCCAAAGTAACTAAAAAAATATATTTTTTTCCAAAGTAACTAAAAAATTATTTTTTTTTCCAAAGTAACTAAAAAAAATTTTTTTTTTCCAAAGAAACTAAAAAAATATTTTTTTTCCAAAGTAACTAAAAAAATTATTTTTTTTCCAAAGTAACTAAAAAATATTTTTTTTTCCAAAGAAACTAAAAAAATATTTTTTTTTCCAAAGTAACTAAAAAAATATTTTTTTTTCCAAAGTAACTAAAAATTTTTTTTTTTTTCCCAAAGTAACTAAAAAAATATTTTTTTTTCCAAAGTAACTAAAAAATATTTTTTTTTCCAAAGTAACTAAAAAAATATTTTTTTTTCCAAAGTAACTAAAAAAATATTTTTTTTTCCAAAGTAACTAAAAAAATATTTTTTTTTCCAAAGTAACTAAAAAAATATTTTTTTTTCCAAAGTAACTAAAAAAATATTTTTTTTTCCAAAGTAACTAAAAAAATATTTTTTTTTCCAAAGTAACTAAAAAAATATTTTTTTTTCCAAAGTAACTAAAAAAATATATTTTTTTCCAAAGTAACTAAAAAAATATTTTTTTTCCCAAAGAAACTAAAAAAATATTTTTTTTTCCAAAGTAACTAAAAAATTTTTTTTTTTTCCAAAGAAACTAAAAAAATATTTTTTTTTCCAAAGTAACTAAAAAAATATTTTTTTCCCAAAGTAACTAAAAAAATATTTTTTTTCCAAAGTAACTAAAAAAATATTTTTTTTTCCAAAGTAACTAAAAAAATATTTTTTTTCCAAAGTAACTAAAAAAATAATTTTTTTCCAAAGTAACTAAAAAAATATTTTTTTTTCCAAAGTAACTAAAAAAATATTTTTTTTTCCAAAAGTAACTAAAAAAATATTTTTTTTTCCAAAATAACTAAAAAAATATTTTTTTTTCCAAAGTAACTAAAAAAATATTTTTTTTCCAAAGTAACTAAAAAAATATTTTTTTTTCCAAAGTAACTAAAAAATTTTTTTTTTTTCCAAAGTAACTAAAAAAATATTTTTTTTTCCAAAGTAACTAAAAAAATATTTTTTTTTCCAAAGAAACTAAAAATATATTTTTTTTTCCAAAGTAACTAAAAAAATTTTTTTTTTTCCAAAGTAACTAAAAAAATTTTTTTTTTTCCAAAGTAACTAAAAAAAAATTTTTTTTTCCAAAGTAACTAAAAAAATATTTTTTTTTCCAAAGTAACTAAAAAAATATTTTTTTTCCAAAGTAACTAAAAAAATATTTTTTTTTCCAAAGTAACTAAAAAAATAATTTTTTTTCCAAAGTAACTAAAAAAATATTTTTTTTTCCAAAGTAACTAAAAAAATATTTTTTTTTCCAAAGTAACTAAAAAAATATTTTTTTTTCCAAAGAAACTAAAAAAATATTTTTTTTCCAAAGTAACTAAAAAAATTTTTTTTTTTCCAAAGTAACTAAAAAATTTTTTTTTTTCCCAAAGTAACTAAAAAAATATTTTTTTTTCCAAAGTAACTAAAAAAATATTTTTTTTTCCAAAGTAACTAAAAAAATATTTTTTTTTCCAAAGTAACTAAAAAAATATTTTTTTTTCCAGAGTAACTAAAAAAATAATTTTTTTCCAAAGTAACTAAAAAAATATTTTTTTTTCCAAAGTAACTAAAAAAATATTTTTTTTTCCAAAGTAACTAAAAAAATATTTTCTTTTCCAAAGAAACTAAAAATATATTTTTTTTTCCAAAGTAACTAAAAAAAAATTTTTTTTCCAAAGTAACTAAAAATTTTTTTTTTTTCCAAAGTAACTAAAAAAAATATTTTTTTTCCAAAGTAACTAAAAAAATTTTTTTTTCCAAAGTAACTAAAAAAATATTTTTTTTTCCAAAGTAACTAAAAAAATATATTTTTTTTCCAAAGTAACTAAAAAAATATTTTTTTTTCCAAAGTAACTAAAAAAATATTTTTTTTTCCAAAGTAACTAAAAAAAATTTTTTTTTTCCAAAGTAACTAAAAAAATATTTTTTTTTCCAAAGAAACTAAAAAAATATTTTTTTTTCCAAAGTAACTAAAAAATTTTTTTTTTTTCCAAAGTAACTAAAAATTTTTTTTTTTTCCAAAGTAACTAAAAAAATATTTTTTTTTCCAAAGTAACTAAAAAAATATTTTTTTTTCCAAAGTAACTAAAAAATTTTTTTTTTTTCCAGAGTAACTAAAAAAATATTTTTTTTCCAAAGTAACTAAAAAAATATTTTTTTTTCCAAAGTAACTAAAAAAATATTTTTTTTTCCAAAGTAACTAAAAAAATATTTTCTTTTCCAAAGAAACTAAAAATATATATTTTTTTCCAAAGTAACTAAAAAAAAATTTTTTTTCCAAAGTAACTAAAAAAATTTTTTTTTTTAAATTTTTTTTTTCCAAAGTAACTAAAAAAAATTTTTTTTCCAAAGTAACTAAAAAAATATTTTTTTTTCCAAAGTAACTAAAAAAATATATTTTTTTTCCAAAGTAACTAAAAAAATATTTTTTTTTCCAAAGTAACTAAAAAAATATTTTTTTTTCCAAAGTAACTAAAAAAATATATTTTTTTCCAAAGTAACTAAAAATTTTTTTTTTTTTCCAAAGTAACTAAAAAAATATTTTTTTTTCCAAAGAAACTAAAAAAATATTTTTTTTTCCAAAGTAACTAAAAAAATATTTTTTTTTCCAAAGTAACTAAAAAAATTTTTTTTTTTCCAAAGAAACTAAAAAAATATTTTTTTTTCCAAAGTAACTAAAAAAATATTTTTTTTTCCAAAGTAACTAAAAAAATATTTTTTTTTCCAAAGTAACTAAAAAAATATATTTTTTTCCAAAGTAACTAAAAAAATATTTTTTTTCCAAAGTAACTAAAAAAATATTTTTTTTCCAAAGTAACTAAAAAAATATTTTTTTTTCCAAAGTAACAAAAAAAATATTTTTTTTTCCAAAGTAACTAAAAAAATATTTTTTTTTCCAAAATAACTAAAAAAATATTTTTTTTTCCAAAGTAACTAAAAAAATATTTTTTTTCCAAAGTAACTAAAAAAATATTTTTTTTTCCAAAGTAACTAAAAAAATATTTTTTTTTCCAAAGTAACTAAAAAAATATTTTTTTTTCCAAAGTAACTAAAAAAATATTTTTTTTTCCAAAGAAACTAAAAAAATATATTTTTTTTTCCAAAGTAACTAAAAAAAAATTTTTTTTTTCCAAAGTAACTAAAAAAATATTTTTTTTTCCAAAGTAACTAAAAAAATATTTTTTTTTCCAAAGTAACTAAAAAAATATTTTTTTTTCCAAAGTAACTAAAAAATTTTTTTTTTTTTCCAAAGAAACTAAAAAAATATTTTTTTTTCCAAAGTAACTAAAAACAAATTTTTTTTTCCAAAGTAACTAAAAAAATATTTTTTTTCCCAAAGAAACTAAAAAAATATTTTTTTTCCCAAAGTAACTAAAAAATTTTTTTTTTTTCCAAAGTAACTAAAAAATAATTTTTTTCCCCAAAGTAACTAAAAAAATATTTTTTTTTCCAAAGTAACTAAAAAAATATTTTTTTTTCCAAAGTAACTAAAAAAATATTTTTTTTTCCAAAGTAACTAAAAAAATATTTTTTTTTCCAAAGTAACTAAAAAAATATTTTTTTTTCCAAAGTAACTAAAAAAATATTTTTTTTTCCAAAGTAACTAAAAAAATATTTTTTTTTCCAAAGTAACTAAAAAAATATTTTTTTTTTCCAAAGTAACTAAAAAAATATTTTTTTTTCCAAAGTAACTAAAAAAATATTTTTTTTTCCAAAGTAACTAAAAAAATATTTTTTTTTCCAAAGTAACTAAAAAAATATTTTTTTTTCCAAAGTAACTAAAAAAATATTTTTTTTTCCAAAGTAACTAAAAAAATATTTTTTTTTCCAAAGTAACTAAAAAAATATATTTTTTTCCAAAGTAACTAAAAAAATATTTTTTTTCCCAAAGAAACTAAAAAAATATTTTTTTTTCCAAAGTAACTAAAAAAAATTTTTTTTTCCAAAGAAACTAAAAAAATATTTTTTTTTCCAAAGTAACTAAAAAAATATTTTTTTCCCAAAGTAACTAAAAAAATATTTTTTTTCCAAAGTAACTAAAAAAATATTTTTTTTTCCAAAGTAACTAAAAAAATATTTTTTTTCCAAAGTAACTAAAAAAATATTTTTTTTCCAAAGTAACTAAAAAAATATTTTTTTTTCCAAAGTAACTAAAAAAATATTTTTTTTTCCAAAAGTAACTAAAAAAATATTTTTTTTTCCAAAATAACTAAAAAAATATTTTTTTTTCCAAAGTAACTAAAAAAATATTTTTTTTCCAAAGTAACTAAAAAAATATTTTTTTTTCCAAAGTAACTAAAAAAATATTTTTTTTTCCAAAGTAACTAAAAAAATATTTTTTTTTCCAAAGTAACTAAAAAAATATTTTTTTTCCAAAGAAACTAAAAATATATATTTTTTTCCAAAGTAACTAAAAAAATTTTTTTTTTTCCAAAGTAACTAAAAAAAATTTTTTTTTTCCAAAGTAACTAAAAAAAATTTTTTTTTTCCAAAGTAACTAAAAAAATATTTTTTTTTCCAAAGTAACTAAAAAAATATTTTTTTTCCAAAGTAACTAAAAAAATAATTTTTTTTCCAAAGTAACTAAAAAAATATTTTTTTTTCCAAAGTAACTAAAAAAATATTTTTTTTTCCAAAGTAACTAAAAAAATATTTTTTTTTCCAAAGAAACTAAAAAAATATTTTTTTTTCCAAAGTAACTAAAAAAAATTTTTTTTTTCCAAAGTAACTAAAAAAATATTTTTTTTCCCAAAGTAACTAAAAAAATATTTTTTTTTCCAAAGTAACTAAAAAAATATTTTTTTTTCCAAAGTAACTAAAAAAATATTTTTTTTCCCAAAGTAACTAAAAAAATATTTTTTTTTCCAGAGTAACTAAAAAAATATTTTTTTTCCAAAGTAACTAAAATTTTTTTTTTTTTTCCAAAGTAACTAAAAAAAATATTTTTTTTCCAAAGTAACTAAAAAAAAATTTTTTTCCAAAGTAACTAAAAAAATATTTTTTTTTCCAAAGTAACTAAAAAAATATTTTTTTTTCCAAAGTAACTAAAAAAATATTTTTTTTTCCAAAGTAACTAAAAAAATATTTTTTTTTCCAAAGTAACTAAAAAAATATTTTTTTTTCCAAAGTAACTAAAAAAATATTTTTTTTTCCAAAGAAACTAAAAAAATATTTTTTTTTCCAAAGTAACTAAAAAAAATTTTTTTTTTCCAAAGTAACTAAAAAAATATTTTTTTTTCCAAAGTAACTAAAAAAATATTTTTTTTTCCAAAGTAACTAAAAAAATATTTTTTTTTCCAGAGTAACTAAAAAAATATTTTTTTTCCAAAGTAACTAAAAAAATATTTTTTTTTCCAAAGTAACTAAAAAAATATATTTTTTTCCAAAGTAACTAAAAAAATATTTTCTTTTCCAAAGAAACTAAAAATATATTTTTTTTTCCAAAGTAACTAAAAAAAATGTTTTTTTCCAAAGTAACTAAAAAAATTTTTTTTTTCCAAAGTAACTAAAAAAAAATTTTTTTTTCCAAAGTAACTAAAAAAATTTTTTTTTCCAAAGTAACTAAAAAAATATTTTTTTTTCCAAAGTAACTAAAAAAATATATTTTTTTTCCAAAGTAACTAAAAAAATTTTTTTTTTTCCAAAGTAACTAAAAAAATATTTTTTTTTCCAAAGTAACTAAAAAAATATATTTTTTTCCAAAGAAACTAAAAAAATATTTTTTTTTCCAAAGTAACTAAAAAAATTTTTTTTTTCCAAAGTAACTAAAAAAATATATTTTTTTCCAAAGAAACTAAAAAAATATTTTTTTTTCCAAAGTAACTAAAAAAATATTTTTTTTTCCAAAGTAACTAAAAAAATATTTTTTTTCCAAAGTAACTAAAAAAATTTTTTTTTTTCCAAAGTAACTAAAAAATTTTTTTTTTTTCCAAAGAAACTAAAAAAAAAATTTTTTTTCCAAAGTAACTAAAAAAATATTTTTTTTTCCAAAGTAACTAAAAAAATATTTTTTTTTCCAAAGTAACTAAAAAAATTTTTTTTTTTCCAAAGTAACTAAAAAAATATTTTTTTTTCCAAAGTAACTAAAAAAATATTTTTTTTTCCAAAGAAACTAAAAAAATATTTTTTTTTCCAAAGTAACTAAAAAAATATATTTTTTTCCAAAGTAACTAAAAAAATATTTTTTTTTCCAAAGAAACTAAAAAAATATTTTTTTTTCCAAAGTAACTAAAAAAATATTTTTTTTTCCAAAGTAACTAAAAAAATATTTTTTTTTCCAAAGTAACTAAAAAAATATTTTTTTTTCCAAAGTAACTAAAAAAATATTTTTTTTCCAAAGTAACTAAAAAAATATTTTTTTTCCAAAGTAACTAAAAAAATATTTTTTTTTCCAAAGTAACAAAAAAAATATTTTTTTTTCCAAAGTAACTAAAAAAATATTTTTTTTTCCAAAATAACTAAAAAAATATTTTTTTTTCCAAAGTAACTAAAAAAATATTTTTTTTCCAAAGTAACTAAAAAAATATTTTTTTTTCCAAAGTAACTAAAAAAATATTTTTTTTTCCAAAGTAACTAAAAAAATATTTTTTTTTCCAAAGTAACTAAAAAAATATTTTTTTTTCCAAAGTAACTAAAAAAATTTTTTTTTTTTCCAAAGAAACTAAAAAAATATATTTTTTTCCAAAGTAACTAAAAACAAATTTTTTTTTCCAAAGTAACTAAAAAAATATTTTTTTTCCCAAAGAAACTAAAAAAATATTTTTTTTCCCAAAGTAACTAAAAAATTTTTTTTTTTTCCAAAGTAACTAAAAAATAATTTTTTTTTCCAAAGTAACTAAAAAAATATTTTTTTTCCAAAGTAACTAAAAAAATATTTTTTTTCCAAAGTAACTAAAAAAATATTTTTTTTTCCAAAGTAACAAAAAAAATATTTTTTTTTCCAAAGTAACTAAAAAAATATTTTTTTTTCCAAAATAACTAAAAAAATATTTTTTTTTCCAAAGTAACTAAAAAAATATTTTTTTTCCAAAGTAACTAAAAAAATATTTTTTTTTCCAAAGTAACTAAAAAAATATTTTTTTTTCCAAAGTAACTAAAAAAATATTTTTTTTTCCAAAGTAACTAAAAAAATATTTTTTTTTCCAAAGTAACTAAAAAAATTTTTTTTTTTTCCAAAGAAACTAAAAAAATATATTTTTTTCCAAAGTAACTAAAAACAAATTTTTTTTTCCAAAGTAAC
Source organism: Melanostigma gelatinosum (assembly GCF_949748355.1). Classification (NCBI taxonomy): domain Eukaryota; kingdom Metazoa; phylum Chordata; class Actinopteri; order Perciformes; family Zoarcidae; genus Melanostigma; species Melanostigma gelatinosum. The sequence continues at coordinate 173,473 of NW_027635318.1, read as the reverse complement.
TAAAAAAATATTTTTTTTCCCAAAGAAACTAAAAAAATATTTTTTTTCCCAAAGTAACTAAAAAATTTTTTTTTTTTCCAAAGTAACTAAAAAATAATTTTTTTTCCCAAAGTAACTAAAAAAATATTTTTTTTTCCAAAGTAACTAAAAAAATATTTTTTTTTCCAAAGTAACTAAAAAAATATTTTTTTTTCCAAAGTAACTAAAAAAATATTTTTTTTTCCAAAGTAACTAAAAAAATATTTTTTTTTCCAAAGTAACTAAAAAAATATTTTTTTTTCCAAAGTAACTAAAAAAATATTTTTTTTTCCAAAGTAACTAAAAAAATATTTTTTTTTCCAAAGTAACTAAAAAAATATTTTTTTTTCCAAAGTAACTAAAAAAATATTTTTTTTCCAAAGTAACTAAAAAAATATTTTTTTTTCCAAAGTAACTAAAAAAATATTTTTTTTTCCAAAGTAACTAAAAAAATATTTTTTTTTCCAAAGTAACTAAAAAAATATTTTTTTTTCCAAAGTAACTAAAAAAATATATTTTTTTCCAAAGTAACTAAAAAAATATTTTTTTTCCCAAAGAAACTAAAAAAATATTTTTTTTTCCAAAGTAACTAAAAAAATTTTTTTTTTCCAAAGAAACTAAAAAAATATTTTTTTTTCCAAAGTAACTAAAAAAATATTTTTTTCCCAAAGTAACTAAAAAAATATTTTTTTTCCAAAGTAACTAAAAAAATATTTTTTTTTCCAAAGTAACTAAAAAAATATTTTTTTTCCAAAGTAACTAAAAAAATATTTTTTTTCCAAAGTAACTAAAAAAATATTTTTTTTTCCAAAGTAACTAAAAAAATATTTTTTTTTCCAAAAGTAACTAAAAAAATATTTTTTTTTCCAAAATAACTAAAAAAATATTTTTTTTTCCAAAGTAACTAAAAAAATATTTTTTTTCCAAAGTAACTAAAAAAATATTTTTTTTTCCAAAGTAACTAAAAAAATATTTTTTTTTCCAAAGTAACTAAAAAAATATTTTTTTTTCCAAAGTAACTAAAAAAATATTTTTTTTCCAAAGAAACTAAAAATATATATTTTTTTCCAAAGTAACTAAAAAAAATTTTTTTTTTCCAAAGTAACTAAAAAAAATTTTTTTTTTCCAAAGTAACTAAAAAAAAATTTTTTTTTCCAAAGTAACTAAAAAAATATTTTTTTTTCCAAAGTAACTAAAAAAATATTTTTTTTCCAAAGTAACTAAAAAAATATTTTTTTTTCCAAAGTAACTAAAAAAATAATTTTTTTTCCAAAGTAACTAAAAAAATATTTTTTTTTCCAAAGTAACTAAAAAAATATTTTTTTTTCCAAAGTAACTAAAAAAATATTTTTTTTTCCAAAGAAACTAAAAAAATATTTTTTTTTCCAAAGTAACTAAAAAAAATTTTTTTTTTCCAAAGTAACTAAAAAAATATTTTTTTTCCCAAAGTAACTAAAAAAATATTTTTTTTTCCAAAGTAACTAAAAAAATATTTTTTTTTCCAAAGTAACTAAAAAAATATTTTTTTTCCCAAAGTAACTAAAAAAATATTTTTTTTTCCAGAGTAACTAAAAAAATATTTTTTTTCCAAAGTAACTAAAAAAATATTTTTTTTTCCAAAGTAACTAAAAAAATATTTTTTTTTCCAAAGTAACTAAAAAAATATTTTCTTTTCCAAAGAAACTAAAAATATATTTTTTTTTCCAAAGTAACTAAAAAAAAATTTTTTTTCCAAAGTAACTAAAAATTTTTTTTTTTTTCCAAAGTAACTAAAAAAAATATTTTTTTTCCAAAGTAACTAAAAAAAATTTTTTTTCCAAAGTAACTAAAAAAATATTTTTTTTTCCAAAGTAACTAAAAAAATATTTTTTTTTTCCAAAGTAACTAAAAAAATATTTTTTTTTCCAAAGTAACTAAAAAAATATTTTTTTTTCCAAAGTAACTAAAAAAATATTTTTTTTTCCAAAGTAACTAAAAAAATATTTTTTTTTCCAAAGAAACTAAAAAAATATTTTTTTTTCCAAAGTAACTAAAAAAATATTTTTTTTTCCAAAGTAACTAAAAAAATATTTTTTTTTCCAAAGTAACTAAAAAAATATTTTTTTTTCCAAAGTAACTAAAAAAATATTTTTTTTTCCAGAGTAACTAAAAAAATATTTTTTTTCCAAAGTAACTAAAAAAATATTTTTTTTTCCAAAGTAACTAAAAAAATATTTTTTTTTCCAAAGTAACTAAAAAAATATTTTCTTTTCCAAAGAAACTAAAAATATATTTTTTTTTCCAAAGTAACTAAAAAAAATTTTTTTTTCCAAAGTAACTAAAAAAATTTTTTTTTTCCAAAGTAACTAAAAAAAAAATTTTTTTTCCAAAGTAACTAAAAAAATTTTTTTTTCCAAAGTAACTAAAAAAATATTTTTTTTTCCAAAGTAACTAAAAAAATATATTTTTTTTCCAAAGTAACTAAAAAAATATTTTTTTTTCCAAAGTAACTAAAAAAATATTTTTTTTTCCAAAGTAACTAAAAAAATATATTTTTTTCCAAAGAAACTAAAAAAATATTTTTTTTTCCAAAGTAACTAAAAAAATTTTTTTTTTCCAAAGTAACTAAAAAATTTTTTTTTTTTCCAAAGTAACTAAAAAAAATTTTTTTTTTCCAAAGTAACTAAAAAAATTTTTTTTTTTCCAAAGTAACTAAAAAATATTTTTTTTTCCAAAGTAACTAAAAAAATATTTTTTTTTCCAAAGTAACTAAAAAAATATATTTTTTTCCAAAGTAACAAAAAAAATATATTTTTTTCCAAAGTAACTAAAAAAATATTTTTTTTCCAGAGTAACTAAAAAAATATTTTTTTTTCCAAAGTAACTAAAAATATATATTTTTTTCCAAAGTAACTAAAAAAATATTTTTTTTTCCAAAGTAACTAAAAAAATATTTTTTTTTCCAAAGTAACTAAAAAAATATTTTTTTTTCCAAAGAAACTAAAAAAATATTTTTTTTTCCAAAGTAACTAAAAAAATATATTTTTTTCCAAAGTAACTAAAAAAATTTTTTTTTTTCCAAAGAAACTAAAAAAATATTTTTTTTTCCAAAGTAACTAAAAAAATATTTTTTTTTCCAAAGTAACTAAAAAAATTTTTTTTTTTCCAAAGTAACTAAAAAAATATTTTTTTTTCCAAAGTAACTAAAAAAATATTTTTTTTTCCAAAGTAACTAAAAAAATATTTTTTTTTCCAGAGTAACTAAAAAAATATTTTTTTTCCAAAGTAACTAAAAAAATATTTTTTTTTCCAAAGTAACTAAAAAAATATTTTTTTTTCCAAAGTAACTAAAAAAATATTTTCTTTTCCAAAGAAACTAAAAATATATTTTTTTTTCCAAAGTAACTAAAAAAAATTTTTTTTTCCAAAGTAACTAAAAAAATTTTTTTTTTCCAAAGTAACTAAAAAAAAAATTTTTTTTCCAAAGTAACTAAAAAAATTTTTTTTTCCAAAGTAACTAAAAAAAATTTTTTTTTTCCAAAGTAACTAAAAAAATATTTTTTTTTCCAAAGTAACTAAAAAAATATTTTTTTTTCCAAAGTAACTAAAAAAATATTTTTTTTTCCAGAGTAACTAAAAAAATATTTTTTTTCCAAAGTAACTAAAAAAATATTTTTTTTTCCAAAGTAACTAAAAAAATATTTTTTTTTCCAAAGTAACTAAAAAAATATTTTCTTTTCCAAAGAAACTAAAAATATATTTTTTTTTCCAAAGTAACTAAAAAAAATTTTTTTTTCCAAAGTAACTAAAAAAATTTTTTTTTTCCAAAGTAACTAAAAAAAAAAATTTTTTTCCAAAGTAACTAAAAAAATTTTTTTTTCCAAAGTAACTAAAAAAATATTTTTTTTTCCAAAGTAACTAAAAAAATATATTTTTTTTCCAAAGTAACTAAAAAAATATTTTTTTTTCCAAAGTAACTAAAAAAATATTTTTTTTTCCAAAGTAACTAAAAAAATATATTTTTTTCCAAAGAAACTAAAAAAATATTTTTTTTTCCAAAGTAACTAAAAAAATTTTTTTTTTCCAAAGTAACTAAAAAATTTTTTTTTTTTCCAAAGTAACTAAAAAAAATTTTTTTTTTCCAAAGTAACTAAAAAAATTTTTTTTTTTCCAAAGTAACTAAAAAATATTTTTTTTTCCAAAGTAACTAAAAAAATATTTTTTTTTCCAAAGTAACTAAAAAAATATATTTTTTTCCAAAGTAACAAAAAAAATATATTTTTTTCCAAAGTAACTAAAAAAATATTTTTTTTCCAGAGTAACTAAAAAAATATTTTTTTTTCCAAAGTAACTAAAAATATATATTTTTTTCCAAAGTAACTAAAAAAATATTTTTTTTTCCAAAGTAACTAAAAAAATATTTTTTTTTCCAAAGTAACTAAAAAAATATTTTTTTTTCCAAAGAAACTAAAAAAATATTTTTTTTTCCAAAGTAACTAAAAAAATATATTTTTTTCCAAAGTAACTAAAAAATTTTTTTTTTTTCCAAAGAAACTAAAAAAATATTTTTTTTTCCAAAGTAACTAAAAAAATATTTTTTTTTCCAAAGTAACTAAAAAAATATTTTTTTTTCCAAAGTAACTAAAAAAATATTTTTTTTTCCAAAGTAACTAAAAAAATATTTTTTTTCCAAAGTAACTAAAAAAATATTTTTTTTCCAAAGTAACTAAAAAAATATTTTTTTTTCCAAAGTAACTAAAAAAATATTTTTTTTTCCAAAGTAACTAAAAAAATATTTTTTTTTCCAAAATAACTAAAAAAATATTTTTTTTTCCAAAGTAACTAAAAAAATATTTTTTTTCCAAAGTAACTAAAAAAATATTTTTTTTTCCAAAGTAACTAAAAAAATATTTTTTTTTCCAAAGTAACTAAAAAAATATTTTTTTTTCCAAAGTAACTAAAAAAATATTTTTTTTTCCAAAGAAACTAAAAAAATATATTTTTTTTTCCAAAGTAACTAAAAAAATATTTTTTTTTCCAAAGTAACTAAAAAAATATTTTTTTTTCCAAAGTAACTAAAAAAATTTTTTTTTTTCCAAAGTAACTAAAAAAATATTTTTTTTTCCAAAGTAACTAAAAAAATATTTTTTTTTTCCAAAGAAACTAAAAAAATATATTTTTTTCCAAAGTAACTAAAAACAAATTTTTTTTTCCAAAGTAACTAAAAAAATATTTTTTTTCCCAAAGAAACTAAAAAAATATTTTTTTTCCCAAAGTAACTAAAAAAAATTTTTTTTTCCAAAGTAACTAAAAAATAATTTTTTTTCCCAAAGTAACTAAAAAAATATTTTTTTTTCCAAAGTAACTAAAAAAATATTTTTTTTTCCAAAGTAACTAAAAAAATATTTTTTTTTCCAAAGTAACTAAAAAAATATTTTTTTTTCCAAAGTAACTAAAAAAATATTTTTTTTTCCAAAGTAACTAAAAAAATATTTTTTTTTCCAAAGTAACTAAAAAAATATTTTTTTTTCCAAAGTAACTAAAAAAATATTTTTTTTTCCAAAGTAACTAAAAAAATATTTTTTTTTCCAAAGTAACTAAAAAAATATTTTTTTTTCCAAAGTAACTAAAAAAATATTTTTTTTTCCAAAGTAACTAAAAAAATATTTTTTTTCCAAAGTAACTAAAAAAATATTTTTTTTTCCAAAGTAACTAAAAAAATATTTTTTTTTCCAAAGTAACTAAAAAAATATTTTTTTTTCCAAAGTAACTAAAAAAATATTTTTTTTTCCAAAGTAACTAAAAAAATTTTTTTTTTCCAAAGTAACTAAAAAAAAATTTTTTTTTCCAAAGTAACTAAAAAGATATTTTTTTTTCCAAAGTAACTAAAAAAATATTTTTTTTTCCAAAGTAACTAAAAAAATATTTTTTTTCCAAAGTAACTAAAAAAATATTTTTTTTTCCAAAGTAACTAAAAAAATATTTTTTTTTCCAAAGTAACTAAAAAAATATTTTTTTTTCCAAAGTAACTAAAAAAATATTTTTTTTTCCAAAGTAACTAAAAAAATATATTTTTTTCCAAAGTAACTAAAAAAAAAAATTTTTTTCCAAAGAAACTAAAAAAAATTTTTTTTTTCCAAAGTAACTAAAAAAATATTTTTTTCCCCAAAGTAACTAAAAAAATATTTTTTTTTCCAAAGTAACTAAAAAATATTTTTTTTTCCAAAGTAACTAAAAAAATATTTTTTTTTCCAAAGTAACTAAAAAAATATTTTTTTTTCCAAAGTAACTAAAAAAATATATTTTTTTCCAAAGTAACTAAAAAAATATTTTTTTTTCCAGAGTAACTAAAAAAATATTTTTTTTTCCAAAGTAACTAAAAATATATTTTTTTTTCCAAAGTAACTAAAAAAATATTTTTTTTTCCAAAGTAACTAAAAATATATTTTTTTTTCCAAAGTAACTAAAAAAATATTTTTTTTTCCAAAGTAACTAAAAAAAATTTTTTTTTTCCAAAGTAACTAAAAAAATATTTTTTTCCCCAAAGTAACTAAAAAAATATTTTTTTTCCAAAGTAACTAAAAAATATTTTTTTTTCCAAAGTAACTAAAAAAATATTTTTTTTTCCAAAGTAACTAAAAAAATATTTTTTTTTCCAAAGTAACTAAAAAAATATATTTTTTTCCAAAGTAACTAAAAAAATATTTTTTTTTCCAGAGTAACTAAAAAAATATTTTTTTTTCCAAAGTAACTAAAAATATATATTTTTTTCCAAAGTAACTAAAAAAATATTTTTTTTTCCAAAGTAACTAAAAAAATATATTTTTTTCCAAAGTAACTAAAAAAAAAAATTTTTTTCCAAAGAAACTAAAAAAAAATTTTTTTTTCCAAAGTAACTAAAAAAATATTTTTTTCCCCAAAGTAACTAAAAAAATATTTTTTTTTCCAAAGTAACTAAAAAATATTTTTTTTTCCAAAGTAACTAAAAAAATATTTTTTTTTCCAAAGTAACTAAAAAAATATTTTTTTTTCCAAAGTAACTAAAAAAATATATTTTTTTCCAAAGTAACTAAAAAAATATTTTTTTTTCCAGAGTAACTAAAAAAATATTTTTTTTTCCAAAGTAACTAAAAATATATTTTTTTTTCCAAAGTAACTAAAAAAATATTTTTTTTTCCAAAGTAACTAAAAATATATTTTTTTTTCCAAAGTAACTAAAAAAATATTTTTTTTTCCAAAGTAACTAAAAAAAATTTTTTTTTTCCAAAGTAACTAAAAAAATTTTTTTTTTTCCAAAGAAACTAAAAAAAAATTTTTTTTTCCAAAGTAACTAAAAAAATATTTTTTTCCCCAAAGTAACTAAAAAAATATTTTTTTTTCCAAAGTAACTAAAAAATATTTTTTTTTCCAAAGTAACTAAAAAAATATATTTTTTTCCAAAGTAACTAAAAAAATATTTTTTTTTCCAAAGTAACTAAAAAAATATATTTTTTTCCAAAGTAACTAAAAAAATATTTTTTTTTCCAGAGTAACTAAAAAAATATTTTTTTTCCCAAAGTAACTAAAAATATATATTTTTTTCCAAAGTAACTAAAAAAATATTTTTTTTTCCAAAGTAACTAAAAAAATATTTTTTTTTCCAAAGTAACTAAAAAAATATTTTTTTTTCCAAAGAAACTAAAAAAATATTTTTTTTTCCAAAGTAACTAAAAAAATATATTTTTTTCCAAAGTAACTAAAAAAATTTTTTTTTTTCCAAAGAAACTAAAAAAATATATTTTTTTCCAAAGTAACTAAAAAAAATTTTTTTTTTCCAAAGTAACTAAAAAAATATTTTTTTTTCCAAAGTAACTAAAAAAATATTTTTTTTTCCAAAGTAACTAAAAAAATATTTTTTTTTCCAAAGTAACTAAAAAAATATTTTTTTTCCAAAGTAACTAAAAAAATATTTTTTTTTCCAAAGTAACTAAAAAAATATTTCTTTTTCCAAAGTAACTAAAAAAATATTTTTTTTTCCAAAGTAACTAAAAAAATATTTTTTTTTCCAAAGTAACTAAAAAAATATATTTTTTTCCAAAGTAACTAAAAAAAATTTTTTTTTCCAAAGAAACTAAAAAAAAAATTTTTTTTCCAAAGTAACTAAAAAAATATTTTTTTCCCCAAAGTAACTAAAAAAATATTTTTTTTTCCAAAGTAACTAAAAAATATTTTTTTTTCCAAAGTAACTAAAAAAATATTTTTTTTTCCAAAGTAACTAAAAAAATATTTTTTTTTCCAAAGTAACTAAAAAAATATATTTTTTTCCAAAGTAACTAAAAAAATATTTTTTTTTCCAGAGTAACTAAAAAAATATTTTTTTTTCCAAAGTAACTAAAAATATATTTTTTTTTCCAAAGTAACTAAAAAAATATTTTTTTTTCCAAAGTAACTAAAAATATATTTTTTTTTCCAAAGTAACTAAAAAAATATTTTTTTTTCCAAAGTAACTAAAAAAAAATTTTTTTTTCCAAAGTAACTAAAAAAATTTTTTTTTTCCAAAGAAACTAAAAAAAATTTTTTTTTTCCAAAGTAACTAAAAAAATATTTTTTTCCCCAAAGTAACTAAAAAAATATTTTTTTTTCCAAAGTAACTAAAAAATATTTTTTTTTCCAAAGTAACTAAAAAAATATTTTTTTTTCCAAAGTAACTAAAAAAATATTTTTTTTTCCAAAGTAACTAAAAAAATATATTTTTTTCCAAAGTAACTAAAAAAATATTTTTTTTTCCAGAGTAACTAAAAAAATATTTTTTTTTCCAAAGTAACTAAAAATATATATTTTTTTTCCAAAGTAACTAAAAAAATATTTTTTTTTCCAAAGTAACTAAAAAAATATATTTTTTTCCAAAGTAACTAAAAAAAAAAATTTTTTCCAAAGAAACTAAAAAAAAAATTTCTTTTCCAAAGTAACTAAAAAAATATTTTTTTCCCCAAAGTAACTAAAAAAATATTTTTTTTTCCAAAGTAACTAAAAAATATTTTTTTTTCCAAAGTAACTAAAAAAATATTTTTTTTTCCAAAGTAACTAAAAAAATATTTTTTTTTCCAAAGTAACTAAAAAAATATATTTTTTTCCAAAGTAACTAAAAAAATATTTTTTTTTCCAGAGTAACTAAAAAAATATTTTTTTTTCCAAAGTAACTAAAAATATATTTTTTTTTCCAAAGTAACTAAAAAAATATTTTTTTTTCCAAAGTAACTAAAAATATATTTTTTTTTCCAAAGTAACTAAAAAAATATTTTTTTTTCCAAAGTAACTAAAAAAAATTTTTTTTTTCCAAAGTAACTAAAAAAAATTTTTTTTTTCCAAAGAAACTAAAAAAAAATTTTTTTTTCCAAAGTAACTAAAAAAATATTTTTTTCCCCAAAGTAACTAAAAAAATATTTTTTTTTCCAAAGTAACTAAAAAATATTTTTTTTTCCAAAGTAACTAAAAAAATATATTTTTTTCCAAAGTAACTAAAAAAATATTTTTTTTTCCAAAGTAACTAAAAAAATATATTTTTTTCCAAAGTAACTAAAAAAATATTTTTTTTTCCAGAGTAACTAAAAAAATATTTTTTTTTCCAAAGTAACTAAAAATATATTTTTTTTCCAAAGTAACTAAAAAAATATTTTTTTTTCCAAAGTAACTAAAAAAATATTTTTTTTTCCAAAGTAACTAAAAAAATATTTTTTTTTCCAAAGAAACTAAAAAAATATTTTTTTTTCCAAAGTAACTAAAAAAATATATTTTTTTCCAAAGTAACTAAAAAAAATTTTTTTTTTCCAAAGAAACTAAAAAAATATTTTTTTTTCCAAAGTAACTAAAAAAATATTTTTTTTTCCAAAGTAACTAAAAAAATATTTTTTTTTCCAAAGTAACTAAAAAAATATTTTTTTTTCCAAAGTAACTAAAAAAATATTTTTTTTCCAAAGTAACTAAAAAAATATTTTTTTTCCAAAGTAACTAAAAAAATATTTTTTTTCCAAAGTAACTAAAAAAATATTTTTTTTTCCAAAGTAACTAAAAAAATATTTTTTTTTCCAAAATAACTAAAAAAATATTTTTTTTTCCAAAGTAACTAAAAAAATATTTTTTTTCCAAAGTAACTAAAAAAATATTTTTTTTTCCAAAGTAACTAAAAAAATATTTTTTTTTCCAAAGTAACTAAAAAAATATTTTTTTTTCCAAAGAAACTAAAAAAAAATATTTTTTTTTCCAAAGTAACTAAAAAAATATTTTTTTTTCCAAAGAAACTAAAAAAATATATTTTTTTTTCCAAAGTAACTAAAAAAATATTTTTTTTTCCAAAGTAACTAAAAAAATATTTTTTTTTCCAAAGTAACTAAAAAAATATTTTTTTTTCCAAAGTAACTAAAAAAATATTTTTTTTTCCAAAGTAACTAAAAAAATATTTTTTTTTTCCAAAGAAACTAAAAAATATATATTTTTTTCCAAAGTAACTAAAAAAAATTTTTTTTTTCCAAAGTAACTAAAAAAATATTTTTTTTCCCAAAGAAACTAAAAAAATATTTTTTTTCCCAAAGTAACTAAAAAAAATTTTTTTTTCCAAAGTAACTAAAAAATAATTTTTTTTCCCAAAGTAACTAAAAAAATATTTTTTTTTCCAAAGTAACTAAAAAAATATTTTTTTTTCCAAAGTAACTAAAAAAATATTTTTTTTTCCAAAGTAACTAAAAAAATATTTTTTTTTTCAAAGTAACTAAAAAAATATTTTTTTTTCCAAAGTAACTAAAAAAATATTTTTTTTTCCAAAGTAACTAAAAAAATATTTTTTTTTCCAAAGTAACTAAAAAAATATTTTTTTTTCCAAAGTAACTAAAAAAATATTTTTTTTTCCAAAGTAACTAAAAAAATATTTTTTTTTCCAAAGTAACTAAAAAAATATTTTTTTTTCCAAAGTAACTAAAAAAATATTTTTTTTCCAAAGTAACTAAAAAAATATTTTTTTTCCAAAGTAACTAAAAAAATATTTTTTTTTCCAAAGTAACTAAAAAAATATTTTTTTTTCCAAAGTAACTAAAAAAATATTTTTTTTTCCAAAGTAACTAAAAAAATATTTTTTTTTCCAAAGTAACTAAAAAAATATTTTTTTTTCCAAAGTAACTAAAAAAATATTTTTTTTTCCAAAGTAACTAAAAAAATATTTTTTTTTCCAAAGTAACTAAAAAAATATTTTTTTTCCAAAGTAACTAAAAAAATATTTTTTTTTCCAAAGTAACTAAAAAAATATTTTTTTTTCCAAAGTAACTAAAAAAATATTTTTTTTTCCAAAGTAACTAAAAAAATATTTTTTTTTCCAAAGTAACTAAAAAAATATTTTTTTTTCCAAAGTAACTAAAAAAAAATTTTTTTTTCCAAAGAAACTAAAAAAAAATTTTTTTTTCCAAAGTAACTAAAAAAATATTTTTTTCCCCAAAGTAACTAAAAAAATATTTTTTTTTCCAAAGTAACTAAAAAATATTTTTTTTTCCAAAGTAACTAAAAAAATATTTTTTTTTCCAAAGTAACTAAAAAAATATTTTTTTTTCCAAAGTAACTAAAAAAATATATTTTTTTCCAAAGTAACTAAAAAAATATTTTTTTTTCCAGAGTAACTAAAAAAATATTTTTTTTTCCAAAGTAACTAAAAATATATATTTTTTTCCAAAGTAACTAAAAAAATATTTTTTTTTCCAAAGTAACTAAAAAAATATTTTTTTTTCCAAAGTAACTAAAAAAATATTTTTTTTTCCAAAGAAACTAAAAAAATATTTTTTTTTCCAAAGTAACTAAAAAAATATATTTTTTTCCAAAGTAAATAAAAAAAATATTTTTTTTCCAAAGAAACTAAAAAAATATTTTTTTTTCCAAAGTAACTAAAAAAATATTTTTTTTTCCAAAGTAACTAAAAAAATATTTTTTTTTCCAAAGTAACTAAAAAAATATTTTTTTTTCCAAAGTAACTAAAAAAATATTTTTTTTTCCAAAGTAACTAAAAAAATATTTTTTTTTCCAAAGTAACTAAAAAAATATTTTTTTTTCCAAAATAACTAAAAAAATATTTTTTTTTCCAAAGTAACTAAAAAAATATTTTTTTTCCAAAGTAACTAAAAAAATATTTTTTTTTCCAAAGTAACTAAAAAAATATTTTTTTTTCCAAAGTAACTAAAAAAATATTTTTTTTTCCAAAGTAACTAAAAAAATATTTTTTTTCCCAAAGAAACTAAAAAAATATATTTTTTTTTCCAAAGTAACTAAAAAAAAAATTTTTTTTCCAAAGTAACTAAAAAAATATTTTTTTTTCCAAAGTAACTAAAAAAATATTTTTTTTTCCAAAGTAACTAAAAAAATATTTTTTTTTCCAAAGTAACTAAAAAAATTTTTTTTTTTTCCAAAGAAACTAAAAAAAAATATTTTTTTCCAAAGTAACTAAAAAAAAAATTTTTTTTCCAAAGTAACTAAAAAAATATTTTTTTTTCCAAAGAAACTAAAAAAATATTTTTTTTCCCAAAGTAACTAAAAAAAATTTTTTTTTTCCAAAGTAACTAAAAAATAATTTTTTTTCCCAAAGTAACTAAAAAAATATTTTTTTTTCCAAAGTAACTAAAAAAATATTTTTTTTTCCAAAGTAACTAAAAAAATATTTTTTTTTCCAAAGTAACTAAAAAAATATTTTTTTTTCCAAAGTAACTAAAAAAATATTTTTTTTTCCAAAGTAACTAAAAAAATATTTTTTTTTCCAAAGTAACTAAAAAAATATTTTTTTTTCCAAAGTAACTAAAAAAATATTTTTTTTTCCAAAGTAACTAAAAAAAATTTTTTTTTTCCAAAGTAACTAAAAAAATATATTTTTTTCAAAGTAACTAAAAAAATATTTTTTTTTCCAAAGTAACTAAAAAAATATTTTTTTTCCAAAGTAACTAAAAAAATTTTTTTTTTTCCAAAGTAACTAAAAAAATATTTTTTTTTCCAAAGTAACTAAAAAAATATTTTTTTTTCCAAAGTAACTAAAAAAATATTTTTTTTTCCAAAGTAACTAAAAAAATATTTTTTTTTCCAAAGTAACTAAAAAAATATTTTTTTTTCCAAAGTAACTAAAAAAATATTTTTTTTCCAAAGTAACTAAAAAAATATTTTTTTTTCCAAAGTAACTAAAAAAATATTTTTTTTTCCAAAGTAACTAAAAAAATATTTTTTTTCCAAAGTAACTAAAAAAATATTTTTTTTTTCCAAAGAAACTAAAAAAATATTTTTTTTTCCAAAGTAACTAAAAAAAATTTTTTTTTCCAAAGTAACTAAAAAAATATTTTTTTTTCCAAAGTAACTAAAAAATATATTTTTTTTCCAAAGAAACTAAAAAAATATTTTTTTTTCCAAAGTAACTAAAAAAATTTTTTTTTTTCCAAAGAAACTAAAAAAATTCTTTTTTTCCAAAGTAACTAAAAAAAAATTTTTTTTCCAAAGTAACTAAAAAAATATTTTTTTTTCCAAAGTAACTAAAAAAATATTTTTTTTTCCAAAGTAACTAAAAAAATATTTTTTTTTCCAAAGTAACTAAAAAATATTTTTTTTTTCCAAAGTAACTAAAAAAATATTTTTTTTTCCAAAGTAACTAAAAAAATATTTTTTTTTCCAAAGTAACTAAAAAAATATTTTTTTTTCCAAAGAAACTAAAAAAATATTTTTTTTTCCAAAGTAACTAAAAAAAATTTTTTTTTCCAAAGAAACTAAAAAAATATTTTTTTTTCCAAAGTAACTAAAAAAAATTTTTTTTTCCAAAGTAACTAAAAAAATATTTTTTTTTCCAAAGAAACTAAAAAAATATTTTTTTTCCCAAAGTAACTAAAAAAAATGTTTTTTTCCAAAGTAACTAAAAAAAAAAAAATTTCCCCAAAGTAACTAAAAAAATATTTTTTTTTCCAAAGTAACTAAAAATTTTTTTTTTTTCCAAAGTAACTAAAAAAATATTTTTTTTTCCAAAGTAACTAAAAAAATATTTTTTTTTCCAAAGTAACTAAAAAAATATTTTTTTTTCCAAAGTAACTAAAAAAAATTTTTTTTTTCCAAAGTAACTAAAAAAATATTTTTTTTTCCAAAGTAACTAAAAAAATATTTTTTTTTCCAAAGTAACTAAAAAAATATTTTTTTTTTCCAAAGTAACTAAAAAAATATTTTTTTTTCCAAAGTAACTAAAAAAAATATTTTTTTTCCCAAAGTAACTAAAAAAATATTTTTTTTCCCAAAGTAACTAAAAAAATATTTTTTTTTCCAAAGTAACTAAAAAAATATTTTTTTTTCCAAAGAAACTAAAAAAATATTTTTTTTTCCAAAGTAACTAAAAAAATATTTTTTTTTCCAAAGTAACTAAAAAATATTTTTTTTTCCAAAGTAACTAAAAAAATATTTTTTTTCCAAAGTAACTAAAAAAATATTTTTTTTTCCAAAGTAACTAAAAAAATATTTTTTTTCCCAAAGTAACTAAAAAAATATTTTTTTTTCCAAAGTAACTAAAAAAATATTTTTTTTTCCAAAGTAACTAAAAAAATATTTTTTTTTCCAAAGTAACTAAAAAAATATTTTTTTTCCCAAAGAAACTAAAAAAATATTTTTTTTTCCAAAGTAACTAAAAAATATTTTTTTTCCAAAGAAACTAAAAAAATATTTTTTTTCCAAAGTAACTAAAAAAATATTTTTTTTTCCAAAGAAACTAAAAAAATATTTTTTTTCCCAAAGTAACTAAAAAAAAATGTTTTTTTCCAAAGTAACTAAAAAAAAAAAAATTTCCCCAAAGTAACTAAAAAAATATTTTTTTTTCCAAAGTAACTAAAAAATTTTTTTTTTTCCAAAGTAACTAAAAAAATATTTTTTTTTCCAAAGTAACTAAAAAAATATTTTTTTTTCCAAAGTAACTAAAAAAATATTTTTTTTTCCAAAGTAACTAAAAAAATTTTTTTTTTTCCAAAGTAACTAAAAAAATATTTTTTTTTCCAAAGTAACTAAAAAAATATTTTTTTTTCCAAAGTAACTAAAAAAATATTTTTTTTTTCCAAAGTAACTAAAAAAATATTTTTTTTTCCAAAGTAACTAAAAAAAATATTTTTTTTCCCAAAGTAACTAAAAAAATATTTTTTTTCCCAAAGTAACTAAAAAAATATTTTTTTTTCCAAAGTAACTAAAAAAATATTTTTTTTTCCAAAGAAACTAAAAAAATATTTTTTTTTCCAAAGAAACTAAAAAAATATTTTTTTTTCCAAAGTAACTAAAAAAAAATTTTTTTTTCCAAAGTAACTAAAAAAATATTTTTTTTTCCAAAGAAACTAAAAAAATATTTTTTTTCCCAAAGTAACTAAAAAAAAATGTTTTTTTCCAAAGTAACTAAAAAAAAAAAAATTTCCCCAAAGTAACTAAAAAAATATTTTTTTTTCCAAAGTAACTAAAAATTTTTTTTTTTCCAAAGTAACTAAAAAAATATTTTTTTTTCCAAAGTAACTAAAAAAATATTTTTTTTTCCAAAGTAACTAAAAAAATATTTTTTTTTCCAAAGTAACTAAAAAAATTTTTTTTTTTCCAAAGTAACTAAAAAAATATTTTTTTTTCCAAAGTAACTAAAAAAATATTTTTTTTTCCAAAGTAACTAAAAAAATATTTTTTTTTTCCAAAGTAACTAAAAAAATATTTTTTTTTCCAAAGTAACTAAAAAAAATATTTTTTTTCCCAAAGTAACTAAAAAAATATTTTTTTTCCCAAAGTAACTAAAAAAATATTTTTTTTTCCAAAGTAACTAAAAAAATATTTTTTTTTCCAAAGAAACTAAAAAAATATTTTTTTTTCCAAAGTAACTAAAAAAATATTTTTTTTTCCAAAGTAACTAAAAAATATTTTTTTTTCCAAAGTAACTAAAAAAATATTTTTTTTCCAAAGTAACTAAAAAAATATTTTTTTTTCCAAAGTAACTAAAAAAATATTTTTTTTCCCAAAGTAACTAAAAAAATATTTTTTTTTCCAAAGTAACTAAAAAAATATTTTTTTTTCCAAAGTAACTAAAAAAATATTTTTTTTTCCAAAGTAACTAAAAAAATATTTTTTTTCCCAAAGAAACTAAAAAAATATTTTTTTTTCCAAAGTAACTAAAAAATATTTTTTTTCCAAAGAAACTAAAAAAATATTTTTTTTCCAAAGTAACTAAAAAAATATTTTTTTTTCCAAAGTAACTAAAAAAATATTTTTTTTTCCAAAGTAACTAAAAAAATATTTTTTTTTCCAAAGTAACTAAAAAAATATTTTTTTTCCAAAGTAACTAAAAAAATATTTTTTTTTCCAAAGTAACTAAAAAAATATTTTTTTTTCCAAAGTAACTAAAAAAATATTTTTTTTTCCAAAGTAACTAAAAAAAATTTTTTTTTTCCAAAGAAACTAAAAATATATTTTTTTTCCAAAGTAACTAAAAAAATATTTTTTTTCCAAAGTAACTAAAAAAATATTTTTTTTTCCAAAGTAACTAAAAAAAAAAAAAATTTCCAAAGAAACTAAAAAAATATTTTTTTTCCAAAGTAACTAAAAAAAAAATTTTTTTTCCAAAGAAACTTAAAAAATATTTTTTTTCCAAAGTAACTAAAAAAATATTTTTTTTTCCAAAGTAACTAAAAAAATATTTTTTTTCCAAAGTAACTAAAAAAATATTTTTTTTTCCAAAGTAACTAAAAAAATATTTTTTTTTCCAAAGTAACTAAAAAAATATTTTTTTTTCCAAAGTAACTAAAAAAAAATTTTTTTTTCCAAAGAAACTAAAAATATATATTTTTTTCCAAAGTAACTAAAAAAATATTTTTTTTCCAAAGTAACTAAAAAAATATTTTTTTTTCCAAAGTAACTAAAAAAAAAAAAAATTTCCAAAGAAACTAAAAAAATATTTTTTTTCCAAAGTAACTAAAAAAAAAAAATTTTTTCCAAAGAAACTTAAAAAATATTTTTTTTTCCAAAGTAACTAAAAAAATATTTTTTTTTCCAAAGTAACTAAAAAAATATTTTTTTTTCCAAAGTAACTAAAAAAATATTTTTTTTTCCAAAGTAACTAAAAAAATATTTTTTTTTCCAAAGTAACTAAAAAAATATTTTTTTTCCCAAAGTAACTAAAAAAATATTTTTTTTTCCAAAGTAACTAAAAAAATATTTTTTTTTCCAAAGTAACTAAAAAAATATTTTTTTTCCAAAGTAACTAAAAAAATATTTTTTTTTCCAAAGTAACTAAAAAAATATTTTTTTTTCCAAAGTAACTAAAAAAATATTTTTTTTTCCAAAGTAACTAAAAAAAATTTTTTTTTTCCAAAGAAACTAAAAATATATTTTTTTTTCCAAAGTAACTAAAAAAATATTTTTTTTCCAAAGTAACTAAAAAAATATTTTTTTTTCCAAAGTAACTAAAAAAAAAAAAATTTCCAAAGAAACTAAAAAAATATTTTTTTTCCAAAGTAACTAAAAAAAAAAATTTTTTTCCAAAGAAACTTAAAAAATATTTTTTTTTCCAAAGTAACTAAAAAAATATTTTTTTTTCCAAAGTAACTAAAAAAATATTTTTTTTTCCAAAGTAACTAAAAAAATATTTTTTTTTCCAAAGTAACTAAAAAAATATTTTTTTTCCAAAGTAACTAAAAAAATATTTTTTTTTCCAAAGTAACTAAAAAAATATTTTTTTTTCCAAAGTAACTAAAATTTTTTTTTTTTTCCAAAGTAACTAAAAAAATATTTTTTTTTCCAAAGTAACTAAAAAAATATTTTTTTTTCCAAAGTAACTAAAAAAATATTTTTTTTCCAAAGTAACTAAAAAATTTTTTTTTTTTCCAAAGTAACTAAAAAAATATTTTTTTTTCCAAAGTAACTAAAAAAATATTTTTTTTTCCAAAGTAACTAAAAAAATATTTTTTTTTCCAAAGTAACTAAAAAAATATTTTTTTTTCCAAAGTAACTAAAAAAATATTTTTTTTTCCAAAGTAACTAAAAAATTTTTTTTTTTTCCAAAGTAACTAAAAAAATATTTTTTTTCCAAAGTAACTAAAAAAATATTTTTTTTTCCAAAGTAACTAAAAAAATATTTTTTTTCCAAAGTAACTAAAAAAATATTTTTTTTTCCAAAGTAACTAAAAAAATATTTTTTTTTCCAAAGTAACTAAAAAAATATTTTTTTTCCAAAGTAACTAAAAAAATATTTTTTTTTCCAAAGAAACTAAAAAAATATTTTTTTTTCCAAAGTAACTAAAAAAAATTTTTTTTTCCAAAGTAACTAAAAAAATATTTTTTTTTCCAAAGTAACTAAAAAAAATATTTTTTTTCCAAAGAAACTAAAAAAATATTTTTTTTTCCAAAGTAACTAAAAATTTTTTTTTTTTTCCAAAGAAACTAAAAAAATTCTTTTTTTCCAAAGTAACTAAAAAAATTTTTTTTTTCCAAAGTAACTAAAAAAATATATATTTTTTTCCAAAGTAACTAAAAAAATATTTTTTTTTCCAAAGTAACTAAAAAAATATTTTTTTTTCCAAAGTAACTAAAAAATATTTTTTTTTTCCAAAGTAACTAAAAAAATATTTTTTTTTCCAAAGTAACTAAAAAAATATTTTTTTTTCCAAAGTAACTAAAAAAATATTTTTTTTTCCAAAGAAACTAAAAAAATATTTTTTTTTCCAAAGTAACTAAAAAAAATTTTTTTTTCCAAAGAAACTAAAAAAAATATTTTTTTTTCCAAAGTAACTAAAAAAAAATTTTTTTTTCCAAAGTAACTAAAAAAATATTTTTTTTTCCAAAGAAACTAAAAAAATATTTTTTTTCCCAAAGTAACTAAAAAAAAATGTTTTTTTCCAAAGTAACTAAAAAAAAAAAAATTTCCCCAAAGTAACTAAAAAAATATTTTTTTTTCCAAAGTAACTAAAAAATATTTTTTTTTCCAAAGTAACTAAAAAAATATTTTTTTTTCCAAAGTAACTAAAAAAATATTTTTTTTTCCAAAGTAACTAAAAAAATATTTTTTTTTCCAAAGTAACTAAAAAAATATTTTTTTTTCCAAAGTAACTAAAAAAATATTTTTTTTTCCAAAGTAACTAAAAAAATATTTTTTTTTCCAAAGTAACTAAAAAAATATTTTTTTTTCCAAAGTAACTAAAAAAATATTTTTTTTTCCAAAGTAACTAAAAAAAATATTTTTTTTCCCAAAGTAACTAAAAAAATATTTTTTTTCCCAAAGTAACTAAAAAAAATTTTTTTTTTCCAAAGTAACTAAAAAAATATTTTTTTTTCCAAAGTAACTAAAAAAATATTTTTTTTTCCAAAGTAACTAAAAAAATATTTTTTTTCCCAAAGTAACTAAAAAAATATTTTTTTTTCCAAAGTAACTAAAAAAATATTTTTTTAGTTTCCAAAGTAACTAAAAAAATATTTTTTTTTCCAAAGTAACTAAAAAAATATTTTTTTTTCCAAAGTAACTAAAAAAATATTTTTTTTCCAAAGTAACTAAAAAAATATTTTTTTTTCCAAAGTAACTAAAAAAATATTTTTTTTTCCAAAGTAACTAAAAAAATATTTTTTTTCCAAAGTAACTAAAAAAATATTTTTTTTTCCAAAGAAACTAAAAAAATATTTTTTTTTCCAAAGTAACTAAAAAAAATTTTTTTTTCCAAAGTAACTAAAAAAATATTTTTTTTTCCAAAGTAACTAAAAAAAATATTTTTTTTCCAAAGAAACTAAAAAAATATTTTTTTTTCCAAAGTAACTAAAAATTTTTTTTTTTTTCCAAAGAAACTAAAAAAATTCTTTTTTTCCAAAGTAACTAAAAAAAATTTTTTTTTCCAAAGTAACTAAAAAAAAATATTTTTTTTCCAAAGTAACTAAAAAAATATTTTTTTTTCCAAAGTAACTAAAAAAATATTTTTTTTTCCAAAGTAACTAAAAAATATTTTTTTTTTCCAAAGTAACTAAAAAAATATTTTTTTTTCCAAAGTAACTAAAAAAATATTTTTTTTTCCAAAGTAACTAAAAAAATATTTTTTTTTCCAAAGAAACTAAAAAAATATTTTTTTTTCCAAAGTAACTAAAAAAATTTTTTTTTTCCAAAGAAACTAAAAAAAATATTTTTTTTTCCAAAGTAACTAAAAAAAAATTTTTTTTTCCAAAGTAACTAAAAAAATATTTTTTTTTCCAAAGAAACTAAAAAAATATTTTTTTTCCCAAAGTAACTAAAAAAAAATGTTTTTTTCCAAAGTAACTAAAAAAAAAAAAATTTCCCCAAAGTAACTAAAAAAATATTTTTTTTTCCAAAGTAACTAAAAAATATTTTTTTTTCCAAAGTAACTAAAAAAATATTTTTTTTTCCAAAGTAACTAAAAAAATATTTTTTTTTCCAAAGTAACTAAAAAAATATTTTTTTTTCCAAAGTAACTAAAAAAATTTTTTTTTTTCCAAAGTAACTAAAAAAATATTTTTTTTTCCAAAGTAACTAAAAAAATATTTTTTTTTCCAAAGTAACTAAAAAAATATTTTTTTTTCCAAAGTAACTAAAAAAATATTTTTTTTTCCAAAGTAACTAAAAAAAATATTTTTTTTCCCAAAGTAACTAAAAAAATATTTTTTTCCCAAAGTAACTAAAAAAAATTTTTTTTTTCCAAAGTAACTAAAAAAATATTTTTTTTTCCAAAGAAACTAAAAAAATATTTTTTTTTCCAAAGTAACTAAAAAAATTTTTTTTTTTCCAAAGTAACTAAAAAAATTTTTTTTTTTCCAAAGTAACTAAAAAAATATTTTTTTTCCCAAAGTAACTAAAAAAATATTTTTTTTTTCCAAAGTAACTAAAAAAATATTTTTTTAGTTTCCAAAGTAACTAAAAAAATATTTTTTTTTCCAAAGTAACTAAAAAAATATATTTTTTTCCAAAGAAACTAAAAAAATATTTTTTTAGTTTCCAAAGTAACTAAAAAAATATTTTTTTTTCCAAAGTAACTAAAAAAATATATTTTTTTCCAAAGAAACTAAAAAAATATTTTTTTTTCCAAAGTAACTAAAAAAAATTTTTTTTTCCAAAGTAACTAAAAAAATATATTTTTTTCCAAAGTAACTAAAAAAAATTTTTTTTTTCCAAAGTAACTAAAAAAATTTTTTTTTTTCCAAAGAAACTAAAAAAAATTTTTTTTTTCCAAAGTAACTAAAAAAATATTTTTTTCCCCAAAGTAACTAAAAAAATATTTTTTTTTCCAATAACTAAAAAATATTTTTTTTTCCAAAGTAACTAAAAAAATATTTTTTTTTCCAAAGTAACTAAAAAAATATTTTTTTTTCCAAAGTAACTAAAAAAATATATTTTTTTCCAAAGTAACTAAAAAAATATTTTTTTTCCAGAGTAACTAAAAAAATATTTTTTTTTCCAAAGTAACTAAAAATATATATTTTTTTCCAAAGTAACTAAAAAAATATTTTTTTTTCCAAAGTAACTAAAAAAATATTTTTTTTTCCAAAGTAACTAAAAAAATATTTTTTTTTCCAAAGAAACTAAAAAAATATTTTTTTTTCCAAAGTAACTAAAAAAATATATTTTTTTCCAAAGTAACTAAAAAAAATTTTTTTTTTCCAAAGAAACTAAAAAAATATTTTTTTTTCCAAAGTAACTAAAAAAATATTTTTTTTTCCAAAGTAACTAAAAAAATATTTTTTTTTCCAAAGTAACTAAAAAAATATTTTTTTTTCCAAAGTAACTAAAAAAATATTTTTTTTCCAAAGTAACTAAAAAAATATTTTTTTTCCAAAGTAACTAAAAAAATATTTTTTTTCCCAAAGTAACTAAAAAAATATTTTTTTTTCCAAAGTAACTAAAAAAATATTTTTTTTTCCAAAATAACTAAAAAAATATTTTTTTTTCCAAAGTAACTAAAAAAATATTTTTTTTCCAAAGTAACTAAAAAAATATTTTTTTTTCCAAAGTAACTAAAAAAATATTTTTTTTTCCAAAGTAACTAAAAAAATATTTTTTTTTCCAAAGTAACTAAAAAAATATATTTTTTTCCAAAGAAACTAAAAAAATATATTTTTTTTTCCAAAGTAACTAAAAAAAAATTTTTTTTTCCAAAGTAACTAAAAAAATATTTTTTTTTCCAAAGTAACTAAAAAAATATTTTTTTTTCCAAAGTAACTAAAAAAATATTTTTTTTTCCAAAGTAACTAAAAAAATATTTTTTTTTTCCAAAGAAACTAAAAAAATATATTTTTTTCCAAAGTAACTAAAAACAAATTTTTTTTTCCAAAGTAACTAAAAAAATATTTTTTTTCCCAAAGTAACTAAAAAAAATTTTTTTTTTCCAAAGTAACTAAAAAAATATTTTTTTTTCCAAAGTAACTAAAAAAATATTTTTTTTTCCAAAGTAACTAAAAAAATATTTTTTTTTCCAAAGTAACTAAAAAAATATTTTTTTTTCCAAAGTAACTAAAAAAATATTTTTTTTTCCAAAGTAACTAAAAAAATATTTTTTTTTCCAAAGTAACTAAAAAAATATTTTTTTTTCCAAAGTAACTAAAAAAATATATTTTTTCCAAAGTAACTAAAAAAATATTTTTTTTTCCAAAGTAACTAAAAAAATATTTTTTTTTCCAAAGTAACTAAAAAAATATTTTTTTTTCCAAAGTAACTAAAAAAATATTTTTTTTTCCAAAGTAACTAAAAAAATATTTTTTTTTCCAAAGTAACTAAAAAAATATTTTTTTTTCCAAAGTAACTAAAAAAATATTTTTTTTTCCAAAGTAACTAAAAAAATATATTTTTTTCCAAAGTAACTAAAAAAATATATTTTTTCCAAAGTAACTAAAAAAATATTTTTTTTTCCAAAGTAACTAAAAAAATATTTTTTTTTCCAAAGTAACTAAAAAAATATTTTTTTTTCCAAAGTAACTAAAAAAATATTTTTTTTTCCAAAGTAACTAAAAAAATATATTTTTTTCCAAAGTAACTAAAAAAAAAAATTTTTTTCCAAAGAAACTAAAAAAAAAATTTTTTTTCCAAAGTAACTAAAAAAATATTTTTTTCCCCAAAGTAACTAAAAAAATATTTTTTTTTCCAAAGTAACTAAAAAATATTTTTTTTTCCAAAGTAACTAAAAAAATATTTTTTTTTCCAAAGTAACTAAAAAAATATTTTTTTTTCCAAAGTAACTAAAAAAATATATTTTTTTCCAAAGTAACTAAAAAAATATTTTTTTTTCCAGAGTAACTAAAAAAATATTTTTTTTTCCAAAGTAACTAAAAATATATTTTTTTTTCCAAAGTAACTAAAAAAATTTTTTTTTTTCCAAAGTAACTAAAAATATATTTTTTTTTCCAAAGTAACTAAAAAAATATTTTTTTTTCCAAAGTAACTAAAAAAAATTTTTTTTTTCCAAAGTAACTAAAAAAAATTTTTTTTTTCCAAAAAAACTAAAAAAAAAATTTTTTTTCCAAAGTAACTAAAAAAATATTTTTTTCCCCAAAGTAACTAAAAAAATATTTTTTTTCCAAAGTAACTAAAAAATATTTTTTTTTCCAAAGTAACTAAAAAAATATTTTTTTTTCCAAAGTAACTAAAAAAATATTTTTTTTTCCAAAGTAACTAAAAAAATATATTTTTTTCCAAAGTAACTAAAAAAATAATTTTTTTTCCAGAGTAACTAAAAAAATATTTTTTTTTCCAAAGTAACTAAAAATATATATTTTTTTCCAAAGTAACTAAAAAAATATTTTTTTTTCCAAAGTAACTAAAAAAATATATTTTTTTCCAAAGTAACTAAAAAAAAAAATTTTTTTCCAAAGAAACTAAAAAAAATTTTTTTTTTCCAAAGTAACTAAAAAAATATTTTTTTCCCCAAAGTAACTAAAAAAATATTTTTTTTTCCAAAGTAACTAAAAAATATTTTTTTTTCCAAAGTAACTAAAAAAATATTTTTTTTTCCAAAGTAACTAAAAAAATATTTTTTTTTCCAAAGTAACTAAAAAAATATATTTTTTTCCAAAGTAACTAAAAAAATATTTTTTTTTCCAGAGTAACTAAAAAAATATTTTTTTTTCCAAAGTAACTAAAAATATATATTTTTTTCCAAAGTAACTAAAAAAATATTTTTTTTTCCAAAGTAACTAAAAATATATTTTTTTTTCCAAAGTAACTAAAAAAATATTTTTTTTTCCAAAGTAACTAAAAAAATTTTTTTTTTTCCAAAGTAACTAAAAAAAAATTTTTTTTTCCAAAGAAACTAAAAAAAAATTTTTTTTTCCAAAGTAACTAAAAAAATATTTTTTTCCCCAAAGTAACTAAAAAAATATTTTTTTTTCCAAAGTAACTAAAAAATATTTTTTTTTCCAAAGTAACTAAAAAAATATATTTTTTTCCAAAGTAACTAAAAAAATATTTTTTTTTCCAAAGTAACTAAAAAAATATATTTTTTTCCAAAGTAACTAAAAAAATATTTTTTTTTCCAGAGTAACTAAAAAAATATTTTTTTTTCCAAAGTAACTAAAAATATATATTTTTTTCCAAAGTAACTAAAAAAATATTTTTTTTTCCAAAGTAACTAAAAAAATATTTTTTTTTCCAAAGTAACTAAAAAAATATTTTTTTTTCCAAAGAAACTAAAAAAATATTTTTTTTTCCAAAGTAACTAAAAAAATATATTTTTTTCCAAAGAAACTAAAAAAATATATTTTTTTCCAAAGTAACTAAAAAAATATTTTTTTTTCCAAAGTAACTAAAAAAATATTTTTTTTTCCAAAGTAACTAAAAAAATATTTTTTTTTCCAAAGTAACTAAAAAAATATTTTTTTTCCAAAGTAACTAAAAAAATATTTTTTTTCCAAAGTAACTAAAAAAATATTTTTTTTTCCAAAGTAACTAAAAAAATATTTTTTTTTCCAAAGTAACTAAAAAAATATTTTTTTTTCCAAAATAACTAAAAAAATATTTTTTTTTCCAAAGTAACTAAAAAAATTTTTTTTTTCCAAAGTAACTAAAAAAATATTTTTTTTTCCAAAGTAACTAAAAAAATTTTTTTTTTCCCAAAGTAACTAAAAAAATATTTTTTTTTCCAAAGTAACTAAAAAAATATTTTTTTTTCCAAAGAAACTAAAAAAATATATTTTTTTTTCCAAAGTAACTAAAAAAAAAATTTTTTTTCCAAAGTAACTAAAAAAATATTTTTTTTTCCAAAGTAACTAAAAAAATATTTTTTTTTCCAAAGTAACTAAAAAAATATTTTTTTTTCCAAAGTAACTAAAAATTTTTTTTTTTTTTCCAAAGAAACTAAAAAAATATATTTTTTTCCAAAGTAACTAAAAAAAAATTTTTTTTTCCAAAGTAACTAAAAAAATATTTTTTTTCCCAAAGAAACTAAAAAAATATTTTTTTTTCCAAAGTAACTAAAAAAATATTTTTTTTTCCAAAGTAACTAAAAAAATTTTTTTTTTTCCAAAGTAACTAAAAAAATATTTTTTTTTCCAAAGTAACTAAAAAAATATTTTTTTTCCCAAAGAAACTAAAAAAAAAATTTTTTTTCCAAAGTAACTAAAAAAATATTTTTTTCCCCAAAGTAACTAAAAAAATATTTTTTTTTCCAAAGTAACTAAAAAATATTTTTTTTTCCAAAGTAACTAAAAAAATATTTTTTTTTCCAAAGTAACTAAAAAAATATTTTTTTTTCCAAAGTAACTAAAAAAATATATTTTTTTCCAAAGTAACTAAAAAAATATTTTTTTTTCCAGAGTAACTAAAAAAATATTTTTTTTTCCAAAGTAACTAAAAATATATATTTTTTTCCAAAGTAACTAAAAAAATATTTTTTTTTCCAAAGTAACTAAAAAAATATTTTTTTTTCCAAAGTAACTAAAAAAATATTTTTTTTTCCAAAGAAACTAAAAAAATATTTTTTTTTCCAAAGTAACTAAAAAAATATATTTTTTTCCAAAGTAAATAAAAAAAATATTTTTTTTCCAAAGAAACTAAAAAAATATTTTTTTTTCCAAAGTAACTAAAAAAATATTTTTTTTTCCAAAGTAACTAAAAAAATATTTTTTTTTCCAAAGTAACTAAAAAAATATTTTTTTTTCCAAAGTAACTAAAAAAATATTTTTTTTCCAAAGTAACTAAAAAAATATTTTTTTTCCAAAGTAACTAAAAAAATATTTTTTTTTCCAAAGTAACTAAAAAAATATTTTTTTTCCAAAGTAACTAAAAAAATATTTTTTTTTCCAAAATAACTAAAAAAATATTTTTTTTTCCAAAGTAACTAAAAAAATATTTCTTTTCCAAAGTAACTAAAAAAATATTTTTTTTTCCAAAGTAACTAAAAAAATATTTTTTTTCCCAAAGTAACTAAAAAAATATTTTTTTTTCCAAAGTAACTAAAAAAATATTTTTTTTCCCAAAGAAACTAAAAAAATATATTTTTTTTTCCAAAGTAACTAAAAAAAATTTTTTTTTTCCAAAGTAACTAAAAAAATATTTTTTTTTCCAAAGTAACTAAAAAAATATTTTTTTTTCCAAAGTAACTAAAAAAATATTTTTTTTTCCAAAGTAACTAAAAAAATATTTTTTTTTTCCAAAGAAACTAAAAAAAAATATTTTTTTCCAAAGTAACTAAAAAAAAATTTTTTTTTCCAAAGTAACTAAAAAAATATTTTTTTTTCCAAAGAAACTAAAAAAATATTTTTTTTCCCAAAGTAACTAAAAAAAATTTTTTTTTTCCAAAGTAACTAAAAAATAATTTTTTTTCCCAAAGTAACTAAAAAAATATTTTTTTTTCCAAAGTAACTAAAAAAATATTTTTTTTTCCAAAGTAACTAAAAAAATATTTTTTTTTCCAAAGTAACTAAAAAAATATTTTTTTTTCCAAAGTAACTAAAAAAATATTTTTTTTTCCAAAGTAACTAAAAAATTTTTTTTTTTTCCAAAGTAACTAAAAAAATATTTTTTTTTCCAAAGTAACTAAAAAAATATTTTTTTTTCCAAAGTAACTAAAAAAATTTTTTTTTTTCCAAAGTAACTAAAAAAATATTTTTTTTTCCAAAGTAACTAAAAAAATTTTTTTTTTTCCAAAGTAACTAAAAAAATATTTTTTTTCCAAAGTAACTAAAAAAATATTTTTTTTTCCAAAGTAACTAAAAAAATATTTTTTTTTCCAAAGTAACTAAAAAAATATTTTTTTTTCCAAAGTAACTAAAAAAATATATTTTTTTCCAAAGTAACTAAAAAAATATTTTTTTTTCCAAAGTAACTAAAAAAATATTTTTTTTTCCAAAGTAACTAAAAAAATATTTTTTTTTCCAAAGTAACTAAAAAAATATTTTTTTTTCCAAAGTAACTAAAAAAATATTTTTTTTTCCAAAGTAACTAAAAAAATATTTTTTTTCCAAAGTAACTAAAAAAATATTTTTTTTTCCAAAGTAACTAAAAAAATATTTTTTTTTCCAAAGTAACTAAAAAAATATTTTTTTTCCAAAGTAACTAAAAAAATATTTTTTTTTTCCAAAGAAACTAAAAAAATATTTTTTTTTCCAAAGTAACTAAAAAAAATTTTTTTTTCCAAAGTAACTAAAAAAATATTTTTTTTTCCAAAGTAACTAAAAAATATATTTTTTTTCCAAAGAAACTAAAAAAACATTTTTTTTTCCAAAGTAACTAAAAAATTTTTTTTTTTTCCAAAGAAACTAAAAAAATTCTTTTTTTCCAAAGTAACTAAAAAAAAATTTTTTTTCCAAAGTAACTAAAAAAATATTTTTTTTTCCAAAGTAACTAAAAAAATATTTTTTTTCCAAAGTAACTAAAAAAATATTTTTTTTTCCAAAGTAACTAAAAAATATTTTTTTTTTCCAAAGTAACTAAAAAAATATTTTTTTTTCCAAAGTAACTAAAAAAATATTTTTTTTTCCAAAGAAACTAAAAAAATATTTTTTTTTCCAAAGAAACTAAAAAAATATTTTTTTTTCCAAAGTAACTAAAAAAAAATTTTTTTTTCCAAAGTAACTAAAAAAATATTTTTTTTTCCAAAGAAACTAAAAAAATATTTTTTTTCCCAAAGTAACTAAAAAAAATGTTTTTTTCCAAAGTAACTAAAAAAAAAAAAAATTCCCCAAAGTAACTAAAAAAATATTTTTTTTTCCAAAGTAACTAAAAAATATTTTTTTTTCCAAAGTAACTAAAAAAATATTTTTTTTTCCAAAGTAACTAAAAAAATATTTTTTTTTCCAAAGTAACTAAAAAAATATTTTTTTTTCCAAAGAAACTAAAAAAAATATTTTTTTTTTCCAAAGTAACTAAAAAAATATTTTTTTTTCCAAAGTAACTAAAAAAATATTTTTTTTTTCCAAAGTAACTAAAAAAATATTTTTTTTTCCAAAGTAACTAAAAAAAATATTTTTTTTCCCAAAGTAACTAAAAAAATATTTTTTTTCCCAAAGTAACTAAAAAAATATTTTTTTTTCCAAAGTAACTAAAAAAATATTTTTTTTTCCAAAGAAACTAAAAAAATATTTTTTTTTCCAAAGTAACTAAAAAAATATTTTTTTTTCCAAAGTAACTAAAAAATATTTTTTTTTCCAAAGTAACTAAAAAAATATTTTTTTTTCCAAAGTAACTAAAAAAATATATTTTTTTCCAAAGTAACTAAAAAAATATTTTTTTTCCCAAAGTAACTAAAAAAATATTTTTTTTTCCAAAGTAACTAAAAAAATATTTTTTTTTCCAAAGTAACTAAAAAAATATTTTTTTTTCCAAAGTAACTAAAAAAATATTTTTTTTCCCAAAGAAACTAAAAAAATATTTTTTTTTCCAAAGTAACTAAAAAATATTTTTTTTCCAAAGAAACTAAAAAAATATTTTTTTTCCAAAGTAACTAAAAAAATATTTTTTTTTCCAAAGTAACTAAAAAAATATTTTTTTTTCCAAAGTAACTAAAAAAATATTTTTTTTTCCAAAGTAACTAAAAAAATATTTTTTTTCCAAAGTAACTAAAAAAATATTTTTTTTTCCAAAGTAACTAAAAAAATATTTTTTTTTCCAAAGTAACTAAAAAAATATTTTTTTTTCCAAAGTAACTAAAAAAAATTTTTTTTTTCCAAAGAAACTAAAAATATATTTTTTTTTCCAAAGTAACTAAAAAAATATTTTTTTTCCAAAGTAACTAAAAAAATATTTTTTTTTCCAAAGTAACTAAAAAAAAAAAAAATTTCCAAAGAAACTAAAAAAATATTTTTTTTCCAAAGTAACTAAAAAAAAAATTTTTTTTCCAAAGAAACTTAAAAAATATTTTTTTTTCCAAAGTAACTAAAAAAATATTTTTTTTTCCAAAGTAACTAAAAAAATATTTTTTTTTCCAAAGTAACTAAAAAAATATTTTTTTTTCCAAAGTAACTAAAAAAATATTTTTTTTTCCAAAGTAACTAAAAAAATATATTTTTTTCCAAAGTAACTAAAAAAATATTTTTTTTTCCAAAGTAACTAAAAAAATATTTTTTTTCCAAAGTAACTAAAAAAAATTTTTTTTTTCCAAAGTAACTAAAAAAATATTTTTTTTTCCAAAGTAACTAAAAAAATATTTTTTTTTCCAAAGTAACTAAAAAAATATTTTTTTTTCCAAAGTAACTAAAAAAATATTTTTTTTTCCAAAGTAACTAAAAAAATATTTTTTTTTCCAAAGTAACTAAAAATTTTTTTTTTTTTCCAAAGTAACTAAAAAAATTTTTTTTTTCCAAAGTAACTAAAAAAATATTTTTTTTTCCAAAGTAACTAAAAAAATATTTTTTTTCCAAAGTAACTAAAAAAATATTTTTTTTTCCAAAGTAACTAAAAAAATATTTTTTTTCCAAAGTAACTAAAAAAATATTTTTTTTCCAAAGTAACTAAAAAAATATTTTTTTTTCCAAAGAAACTAAAAAAATATTTTTTTTTCCAAAGTAACTAAAAAAAATTTTTTTTTCCAAAGTAACTAAAAAAATATTTTTTTTTCCAAAGTAACTAAAAAAAATATTTTTTTTCCAAAGAAACTAAAAAAATATTTTTTTTTCCAAAGTAACTAAAAAAATTTTTTTTTTTCCAAAGAAACTAAAAAAATTCTTTTTTTCCAAAGTAACTAAAAAAAATTTTTTTTTCCAAAGTAACTAAAAAAATATATTTTTTTTCCAAAGTAACTAAAAAAATATTTTTTTTTCCAAAGTAACTAAAAAAATATTTTTTTTTCCAAAGTAACTAAAAAATATTTTTTTTTTCCAAAGTAACTAAAAAAATATTTTTTTTTCCAAAGTAACTAAAAAAATATTTTTTTTTCCAAAGTAACTAAAAAAATATTTTTTTTTCCAAAGAAACTAAAAAAATATTTTTTTTTCCAAAGTAACTAAAAAAAAATTTTTTTTCCAAAGAAACTAAAAAAATATTTTTTTTTCCAAAGTAACTAAAAAAAAAATTTTTTTTCCAAAGTAACTAAAAAAATATTTTTTTTTCCAAAGAAACTAAAAAAATATTTTTTTTCCCAAAGTAACTAAAAAAAAATGTTTTTTTCCAAAGTAACTAAAAAAAAAAAAATTTCCCCAAAGTAACTAAAAAAATATTTTTTTTTCCAAAGTAACTAAAAAATATTTTTTTTTCCAAAGTAACTAAAAAAATATTTTTTTTTCCAAAGTAACTAAAAAAATATTTTTTTTTCCAAAGTAACTAAAAAAATATTTTTTTTTCCAAAGTAACTAAAAAAATATTTTTTTTTCCAAAGTAACTAAAAAAATATTTTTTTTTCCAAAGTAACTAAAAAAATATTTTTTTTTCCAAAGTAACTAAAAAAATATTTTTTTTTTCCAAAGTAACTAAAAAAATATTTTTTTTTCCAAAGTAACTAAAAAATATATTTTTTTTCCCAAAGTAACTAAAAAAATATTTTTTTTCCCAAAGTAACTAAAAAAATTTTTTTTTTTCCAAAGTAACTAAAAAAATATTTTTTTTTCCAAAGAAACTAAAAAAATATTTTTTTTTCCAAAGTAACTAAAAAAATATTTTTTTTTCCAAAGTAACTAAAAAAATATTTTTTTTTCCAAAGTAACTAAAAAAATATTTTTTTTTCCAAAGTAACTAAAAAAATATTTTTTTTTCCAAAGTAACTAAAAAAATATTTTTTTTCCCAAAGTAACTAAAAAAATATTTTTTTTTCCAAAGTAACTAAAAAAATATTTTTTTTTCCAAAGTAACTAAAAAAATATTTTTTTTCCCAAAGTAACTAAAAAAATATTTTTTTTCCCAAAGAAACTAAAAAAATATTTTTTTTTCCAAAGTAACTAAAAAATATTTTTTTTCCAAAGAAACTAAAAAAATATTTTTTTTTCCAAAGTAACTAAAAAAATATTTTTTTTTCCAAAGTAACTAAAAAAATTTTTTTTTTCCAAAGTAACTAAAAAAATATTTTTTTTTCCAAAGTAACTAAAAAAATATTTTTTTTCCAAAGTAACTAAAAAAATATTTTTTTTTCCAAAGTAACTAAAAAAATATTTTTTTTTCCAAAGTAACTAAAAAAATATTTTTTTTTCCAAAGTAACTAAAACAATTTTTTTTTTCCAAAGAAACTAAAAATATATTTTTTTTTCCAAAGTAACTAAAAAAATATTTTTTTTCCAAAGTAACTAAAAAAATATTTTTTTTTCCAAAGTAACTAAAAAAAAAAAAAAATTTCCAAAGAAACTAAAAAAATATTTTTTTTCCAAAGTAACTAAAAAAAAAAATTTTTTTCCAAAGAAACTAAAAAAATATTTTTTTTTCCAAAGTAACTAAAAAATATATTTTTTTTCCAAAGTAACTAAAAAAATATTTTTTTTTCCAAAGAAACTAAAAAAATATTTTTTTTTCCAAAGTAACTAAAAAAATATTTTTTTTTCCAAAGTAACTAAAAAAATATTTTTTTTCCCAAAGTAACTAAAAAAATATTTTTTTTTCCAAAGTAACTAAAAAAATATTTTTTTTTCCAAAGTAACTAAAAAAATATTTTTTTTTCCAAAGTAACTAAAAAAATATTTTTTTTTCCAAAGTAACTAAAAAAATATTTTTTTTTCCAAAGTAACTAAAAAAATATTTTTTTTTCCAAAGTAACTAAAAAAATATTTTTTTTTCCAAAGTAACTAAAAAAATAATTTTTTTTCCAAAGTAACTAAAAAAATATTTTTTTTTCCAAAGAAACTAAAAAAATATTTTTTTTTCCAAAGTAACTAAAAAAATATTTTTTTTTCCAAAGTAACTAAAAAAATATTTTTTTTTCCAAAGAAACTAAAAAAATATATTTTTTTTCCAAAGTAACTAAAAAATTTTTTTTTTTTCCAAAGAAACTAAAAAAATATTTTTTTTTCCAAAGTAACTAAAAAAATATTTTTTTTCCCAAAGTAACTAAAAAAATATTTTTTTTCCAAAGTAACTAAAAAATATTTTTTTTTCCAAAGTAACTAAAAAAATATTTTTTTTTCCAAAGTAACTAAAAAAAAATTTTTTTTTCCAAAGTAACTAAAAAAATATTTTTTTTTCCAAAGTAACTAAAAAAATATTTTTTTTTCCAAAGAAACTAAAAAAATATTTTTTTTTCCAAAGTAACTAAAAAAAATTTTTTTTTTCCAAAGTAACTAAGAAATTTTTTTTTTTTCCAAAGTAACTAAAAAAATATTTTTTTTTCCAAAGTAACTAAAAAAATTTATTTTTTTCCAAAGTAACTAAAAAAATATTTTTTTTTCCAAAGTAACTAAAAAAATATTTTTTTTTCCAAAGTAACTAAAAAAATATTTTTTTTTCCAAAGTAACTAAAAAAATATTTTTTTTTCCAAAGTAACTAAAAAAATATTTTTTTTTCCAAAGTAACTAAAAAAATATTTTTTTTTCCAAAGTAACTAAAAAAATATTTTTTTTTCCAAATAAACTAAAAAAAAAATTTTTTTTTCCAAAGTAACTAAAAAAATTTTTTTTTTCCAAAGTAACTAAAAAAATATTTTTTTTCCAAAGTAACTAAAAAAATATTTTGTTTTCCAAAGAAACAAAAAAAATATTTTTTTTTCCAAAGTAACTAAAAAAATTTTTTTTTTCCAAAGTAACTAAAAATATATTTTTTTTTCCAAAGTAACTAAAAAAATATTTTTTTTTCCAAAGTAACTAAAAAAATATTTTTTTTTCCAAAGTAACTAAAAAAATATTTTTTTTTCCAAAGTAACTAAAAAAATATTTTTTTTCCAAAGTAACTAAAAAAATATTTTTTTTTCCAAAGTAACTAAAAAAATATTTTTTTTTCCAAAGTAACTAAAAAAATATTTTTTTTTCCAAAGTAACTAAAAAAAATATTTTTTTTCCCAAAGTAACTAAAAAAATATTTTTTTTTCCAAAGTAACTAAAAAAATATTTTTTTTTCCAAAGTAACTAAAAAAATATTTTTTTTTCCAAAGAAACTAAAAAAATTTTTTTTTTCCAAAGTAACTAAAAAAATTTTTTTTTTCCAAAGTAACTAAAAAAATATTTTTTTTTCCAAAGTAACTAAAAAAAAATTTTTTTTTCCAAAGAAACTAAAAAAATATTTTTTTTTCCAAAGTAACTAAAAAAAATTTTTTTTTTCCAAAGAAACTAAAAAAATATTTTTTTTTCCAAAGTAACTAAAAAAATATTTTTTTTTCCAAAGTAACTAAAAAAATATTTTTTTTTCCAAAGTAACTAAAACAATATTTTTTTTTCCAAAGTAACTAAAAAAATATTTTTTTTTCCAAAGTAACTAAAAAAATATTTTTTTTCCCAAAGTAACTAAAAAAATATTTTTTTTCCAAAGTAACTAAAAAAATGTTTTTTTTTCCAAAGTAACTAAAAAAATATTTTTTTTTCCAAAGTAACTAAAAAAATATTTTTTTTCCCAAAGAAACTAAAAAAAATTTTTTTTTTCCAAAGTAACTAAAAAATATTTTTTTTCCAAAGAAACTAAAAAAATATTTTTTTTTCCAAAGTAACTAAAAAAATATTTTTTTTTCCAAAGTAACTAAAAAAATATTTTTTTTTCCAAAGTAACTAAAAAAATATTTTTTTTCCCAAAGTAACTAAAAAAATATTTTTTTTTCCAAAGTAACTAAAAAAATTTTTTTTTTTCCAAAGTAACTAAAAAAATATTATTTTTTTCCAAAGTAACTAAAAAAATATTTTTTTTTCCAAAGTAACTAAAAAAATATTTTTTTTTCCAAAGTAACTAAAAAAATATTTTTTTTTTCCAAAGTAACTAAAAAAATATTTTTTTTTCCAAAGTAACTAAAAAAATATTTTTTTTTCCAAAGAAACTAAAAAAATATTTTTTTTTCCAAAGTAACTAAAAAAATATTTTTTTTTCCAAAGTAACTAAAAAAATATTTTTTTTTCCAAAGTAACTAAAAAAATATTTTTTTTTCCAAAGAAACTAAAAAAATATATATTTTTTCCAAAGTAACTAAAAAATTTTTTTTTTTTCCAAAGAAACTAAAAAAATATTTTTTTTTCCAAAGTAACTAAAAAAATATATTTTTTCCCAAAGTAACTAAAAAAATATTTTTTTTTCCAAAGTAACTAAAAAATATTTTTTTTTCCAAAGTAACTAAAAAAATATTTTTTTTTCCAAAGTAACTAAAAAAAATTTTTTTTTTCCAAAGTAACTAAAAAAATATTTTTTTTTCCAAAGTAACTAAAAAAATATTTTTTTTTCCAAAGAAACTAAAAAAATATTTTTTTTTCCAAAGTAACTAAAAATTTTTTTTTTTTTCCAAAGTAACTAAAAAAATATATTTTTTTCCAAAGTAACTAAAAAAATATTTTTTTTTCCAAAGTAACTAAAAAAATATTTTTTTTTTCCAAAGTAACTAAAAAAAAAAATTTTTTTCCAAAGTAACTAAAAAAAAATTTTTTTTCCAAAGAAACAAAAAAATTTTTTTTTTCCAAAGTAACTAAAAAAAAAAAAATTTTTCCAAAGAAACTAAAAAAATATTTTTTTTTCCAAAGTAACTAAAAAAATATTTTTTTTTCCAAAGTAACTAAAAAAATATTTTTTTTTCCAAAGTAACTAAAAAAATATTTTTTTTTCCAAAGTAACTAAAAAAATATTTTTTTTCCCAAAGTAACTAAAAAAATATTTTTTTTCCAAAGAAACTAAAAAAATATTTTTTTTTCCAAAGTAACTAAAAAAATATTTTTTTTTCCAAAGTAACTAAAAAAAATTTTTTTTTCCAAAGTAACTAAAAAAAAAAAATTTTTCCAAAGAAGCTAAAAAAATATTTTTTTTTCCAAAGTAACTAAAAAAAAAAAAATTTTTCCAAAGAAACTAAAAAAATATTTTTTTTTCCAAAGTAACTAAAAAAATATTTCTTTTCCCAAAGTAACTAAAAAAATATTTTTTTTTCCAAAGTAACTAAAAAATATTTTTTTTTCCAAAGTAACTAAAAATATATTTTTTTTCCAAAGTAACTAAAAAAATATTTTTTTTTCCAAAGTAACTAAAAAAATATATTTTTTTTCCAAAGTAGTAACTAAAAAAATATTTTTTTTTCCAAAGTAACCAAAAAAAATATTTTTTTTTCCAAAGTAACTAAAAAAATATTTTTTTTTCCAAAGTAACTAAAAAAATATTTTTTTTTCCAAAGTAACTAAAAAAAT
Source organism: Melanostigma gelatinosum (assembly GCF_949748355.1). Classification (NCBI taxonomy): domain Eukaryota; kingdom Metazoa; phylum Chordata; class Actinopteri; order Perciformes; family Zoarcidae; genus Melanostigma; species Melanostigma gelatinosum. The sequence goes on along the minus strand of NW_027635318.1, from coordinate 137,808 downwards.
ATTTTTTTTTCCAAAGTAACTAAAAAAATATTTTTTTTTCCAAAGTAACTAAAAAAATATTTTTTTTCCCAAAGTAACTAAAAAAATTTTTTTTTTTCCAAAGTAACTAAAAAAATTTTTTTTTTTCCAAAGTAACTAAAAAAATATTTTTTTTTCCAAAGAAACTAAAAAAATATTTTTTTTTCCAAAGTAACTAAAAAAAATTTTTTTTCCAAAGAAACTAAAAAAATATATTTTTTTCCAAAGTAACTAAAAAAATATTTTTTTTTCCAAAGTAACTAAAAAAATATTTTTTTTTCCAAAGTAACTAAAAAAATATTTTTTTTTCCAAAGTAACTAAAAAAATATTTTTTTTCCAAAGTAACTAAAAAAATATTTTTTTTTCCAAAGTAACTAAAAAAATATTTTTTTTCCAAAGTAACTAAAAAAATATTTTTTTTTCCAAAGTAACTAAAAAAATATTTTTTTTTCCAAAGTAACTAAAAAAAAAAAATTTTTTCCAAAGAAACTAAAAAAAATTTTTTTTTCCCAAAGTAACTAAAAAAAATTTTTTTTTTCCAAAGTAACTAAAAAAATATTTTTTTTTCCAAAGACCCTAAAAAAATATTTTTTTTTCCAAAGTAACTAAAAAAAATTTTTTTTTTCCAAAGTAACTAAAAAATTTTTTTTTTTCCCAAAGTAACTAAAAAAATATTTTTTTTTCCAAAGTAACTAAAAAAATATTTTTTTTTCCAAAGTAACTAAAAAATATTTTTTTTTCCAAAGTAACTAAAAAAATATTTTTTTTTCCAAAGTAACTAAAAAAATATTTTTTTTTCCAAAGTAACTAAAAAAATATTTTTTTTTCCAAAGTAACTAAAAAAATATTTTTTTTTCCAAAGTAACTAAAAAAATATTTTTTTTTCCAAAGTAACTAAAAAAATATTTTTTTTTCCAAAGTAACTAAAAAAATATTTTTTTTTCCAAAGTAACTAAAAAAATATTTTTTTTTCCAAAGTAACTAAAAAAATATTTTTTTTTCCAAAGTAACTAAAAAAATATTTTTTTTTCCAAAGACCCTAAAAAAATATTTTTTTTTCCAAAGTAACTAAAAAAATATTTTTTTTCCCAAAGTAACTAAAAAAAAATTTTTTTCCCAAAGTAACTAAAAAAATATTTTTTTTTCCAAAGTAACTAAAAAAATTTTTTTTTTTCCAAAGTAACTAAAAAAATATTTTTTTTTCCAAAGTAACTAAAAAAATATTTTTTTTTCCAAAGTAACTAAAAAAATATTTTTTTTTCCAAAGTAACTAAAAAAATATTTTTTTTTCCAAAGTAACTAAAAAAATATTTTTTTTTCCAAAGTAACTAAAAAAATTTTTTTTTTCCAAAGTAACTAAAAAAATATTTTTTTTTCCAAAGAAACTAAAAAAATATTTTTTTTTCCAAAGTAACTAAAAAAATATTTTTTTTTCCAAAGTAACTAAAAAAATATTTTTTTTTCCAAAGTAACTAAAAAAATATTTTTTTTTCCAAAGAAACTAAAAAAATATTTTTTTTTCCAAAGTAACTAAAAAATATTTTTTTTTCCAAAGTAACTAAAAAAATATTTTTTTTTCCAAAGTAACTAAAAAAATATTTTTTTTTCCAAAGTAACTAAAAAAATATTTTTTTTTCCAAAGTAACTAAAAAAATATTTTTTTTTCCAAAGTAACTAAAAAAATATTTTTTTTTCCAAAGTAACTAAAAAAATATTTTTTTTTCCAAAGTAACTAAAAAAATATTTTTTTTTCCAAAGTAACTAAAAAAATATTTTTTTTTCCAAAGTAACTAAAAAAATATATTTTTTTTCCAAAGTAACTAAAAAAATATTTTTTTTTCCAAAGTAACTAAAAAAATATTTTTTTTTCCAAAGTAACTAAAAAAATATTTTTTTTTCCAAAGTAACTAAAAAAATATATTTTTTTCCAAAGACCCTAAAAAAATATTTTTTTTTCCAAAGTAACTAAAAAAATATTTTTTTTCCCAAAGTAACTAAAAAAAAAAAAATTTCCCAAAGTAACTAAAAAAATATTTTTTTTTCCAAAGTAACTAAAAAATTTTTTTTTTTTCCAAAGTAACTAAAAAAATATTTTTTTTTCCAAAGTAACTAAAAAAATATTTTTTTTTCCAAAGTAACTAAAAAAATATTTTTTTTTCCAAAGTAACTAAAAAAATATTTTTTTTTCCAAAGTAACTAAAAAAATATTTTTTTTTCCAAAGTAACTAAAAAAAATTTTTTTTTCCAAAGTAACTAAAAAAATATTTTTTTTTCCAAAGAAACTAAAAAAATATTTTTTTTTCCAAAGTAACTAAAAAAATATTTTTTTTTCCAAAGTAACTAAAAAAATATTTTTTTTTCCAAAGTAACTAAAAAAATATTTTTTTTTCCAAAGAAACTAAAAAAATATATTTTTTTTCCAAAGTAACTAAAAAAAAATTTTTTTTTCCAAAGAAACTAAAAAAATATTTTTTTTTCCAAAGTAACTAAAAAAAAATTTTTTTTCCCAAAGTAACTAAAAAATATTTTTTTTTTCCAAAGTAACTAAAAAAATATTTTTTTTTCCAAAGTAACTAAAAAAAATATTTTTTTTCCAAAGTAACTAAAAAAATATTTTTTTTTCCAAAGTAACTAAAAAAAAAAATTTTTTCCAAAGAAACTAAAAAAATATTTTTTTTTCCAAAGTAACTAAAAAAAAATTTTTTTTTCCAAAGTAACTAAAAAAATATTTTTTTTTCCAAAGTAACTAAAAAAATATTTTTTTTTCCAAAGTAACTAAAAAAAATTTTTTTTTTCCAAAGAAACTAAAAAAATATTTTTTTTTCCAAAGTAACTAAAAAAATATTTTTTTTTCCAAAGTAACTAAAAAAATATTTTTTTTTCCAAAGTAACTAAAACAATATTTTTTTTTCCAAAGTAACTAAAAAAATATTTTTTTTTCCAAAGTAACTAAAAAAATATTTTTTTTCCCAAAGTAACTAAAAAAATATTTTTTTTTCCAAAGTAACTAAAAAAATATTTTTTTTTCCAAAGTAACTAAAAAAATATTTTTTTTCCCAAAGTAACTAAAAAAATATTTTTTTTTCCAAAGTAACTAAAAAAAATTTTTTTTTTCCAAAGTAACTAAAAAAATATTTTTTTTTCCAAAGTAACTAAAAAAATATTTTTTTTTCCAAAGTAACTAAAAAAATATTTTTTTTTCCAAAGTAACTAAAAAAATATTTTTTTTTTCCAAAGTAACTAAAAAAATATTTTTTTTTCCAAAGTAACTAAAAAAATATTTTTTTTTCCAAAGAAACTAAAAAAATATTTTTTTTTCCAAAGTAACTAAAAAAATATTTTTTTTTCCAAAGTAACTAAAAAAATATTTTTTTTTCCAAAGTAACTAAAAAAATATTTTTTTTTCCAAAGAAACTAAAAAAATATATATTTTTTCCAAAGTAACTAAAAAATTTTTTTTTTTTCCAAAGAAACTAAAAAAATATTTTTTTTTCCAAAGTAACTAAAAAAATATATTTTTTCCCAAAGTAACTAAAAAAATATTTTTTTTTCCAAAGTAACTAAAAAATATTTTTTTTTCCAAAGTAACTAAAAAAATATTTTTTTTTCCAAAGTAACTAAAAAAAAATTTTTTTTTCCAAAGTAACTAAAAAAATATTTTTTTTTCCAAAGTAACTAAAAAAATATTTTTTTTTCCAAAGAAACTAAAAAAATATTTTTTTTTCCAAAGTAACTAAAAAATTTTTTTTTTTTCCAAAGTAACTAAAAAAATATATTTTTTTCCAAAGTAACTAAAAAAATATTTTTTTTTCCAAAGTAACTAAAAAAATATTTTTTTTTTCCAAAGTAACTAAAAAAAAAAATTTTTTTCCAAAGTAACTAAAAAAAAAAAATTTTTCCAAAGAAACAAAAAAATTTTTTTTTTCCAAAGTAACTAAAAAAAAAAAAAATTTTCCAAAGAAACTAAAAAAATATTTTTTTTTCCAAAGTAACTAAAAAAATATTTTTTTTTCCAAAGTAACTAAAAAAATATTTTTTTTTCCAAAGTAACTAAAAAAATATTTTTTTTTCCAAAGTAACTAAAAAAATATTTTTTTTCCCAAAGTAACTAAAAAAATATTTTTTTTCCAAAGAAACTAAAAAAATATTTTTTTTCCAAAGTAACTAAAAAAATATTTTTTTTTCCAAAGTAACTAAAAAAAAATTTTTTTTCCAAAGTAACTAAAAAAAAAATTTTTTTCCAAAGAAACTAAAAAAATATTTTTTTTTCCAAAGTAACTAAAAAAAAAAAAATTTTTCCAAAGAAACTAAAAAAATATTTTTTTTTCCAAAGTAACTAAAAAAATATTTCTTTTCCCAAAGTAACTAAAAAAATATTTTTTTTTCCAAAGTAACTAAAAAATATTTTTTTTTCCAAAGTAACTAAAAATATATTTTTTTTCCAAAGTAACTAAAAAAATATTTTTTTTTCCAAAGTAACTAAAAAAATATATTTTTTTTCCAAAGTAGTAACTAAAAAAATATTTTTTTTTCCAAAGTAACCAAAAAAAATATTTTTTTTTCCAAAGTAACTAAAAAAATATTTTTTTTTCCAAAGTAACTAAAAAAATATTTTTTTTTCCAAAGTAACTAAAAAAATATTTTTTTTTCCAAAGTAACTAAAAAAATATTTTTTTTTCCAAAGTAACTAAAAAAATATTTTTTTTCCCAAAGTAACTAAAAAAATATTTTTTTTTCCAAAGTAACTAAAAAAATTTTTTTTTTTCCAAAGTAACTAAAAAAATATTTTTTTTTCCAAAGAAACTAAAAAAATATTTTTTTTTCCAAAGTAACTAAAAAAAAATTTTTTTCCAAAGAAACTAAAAAAATATATTTTTTTCCAAAGTAACTAAAAAAATATTTTTTTTTCCAAAGTAACTAAAAAAATATTTTTTTTTCCAAAGTAACTAAAAAAATATTTTTTTTTCCAAAGTAACTAAAAAAATATTTTTTTTCCAAAGTAACTAAAAAAATATTTTTTTTTCCAAAGTAACTAAAAAAATATTTTTTTTCCAAAGTAACTAAAAAAATATTTTTTTTTCCAAAGTAACTAAAAAAATATTTTTTTTTCCAAAGTAACTAAAAAAAAAAAAATTTTTCCAAAGAAACTAAAAAAAATTTTTTTTTCCCAAAGTAACTAAAAAAAAATTTTTTTTTCCAAAGTAACTAAAAAAATATTTTTTTTTCCAAAGACCCTAAAAAAATATTTTTTTTTCCAAAGTAACTAAAAAAATTTTTTTTTTCCAAAGTAACTAAAAAAATTTTTTTTTTCCCAAAGTAACTAAAAAAATATTTTTTTTTCCAAAGTAACTAAAAAAATATTTTTTTTTCCAAAGTAACTAAAAAAATATTTTTTTTTCCAAAGTAACTAAAAAAATATTTTTTTTTCCAAAGTAACTAAAAAAATATTTTTTTTTCCAAAGTAACTAAAAAAATATTTTTTTTTCCAAAGTAACTAAAAAAAAAATTTTTTTTCCAAAGTAACTAAAAAAATATTTTTTTTTCCAAAGTAACTAAAAAAATATTTTTTTTTCCAAAGTAACTAAAAAAATATTTTTTTTTCCAAAGTAACTAAAAAAATATTTTTTTTTCCAAAGTAACTAAAAAAATATTTTTTTTTCCAAAGTAACTAAAAAAATATTTTTTTTTCCAAAGACCCTAAAAAAATATTTTTTTTTCCAAAGTAACTAAAAAAATATTTTTTTTCCCAAAGTAACTAAAAAAAAATTTTTTTCCCAAAGTAACTAAAAAAATATTTTTTTTTCCAAAGTAACTAAAAAAAATTTTTTTTTTCCAAAGTAACTAAAAAAATATTTTTTTTTCCAAAGTAACTAAAAAAATATTTTTTTTTCCAAAGTAACTAAAAAAATATTTTTTTTTCCAAAGTAACTAAAAAAATATTTTTTTTTCCAAAGTAACTAAAAAAATATTTTTTTTTCCAAAGTAACTAAAAAAAATTTTTTTTTCCAAAGTAACTAAAAAAATATTTTTTTTTCCAAAGAAACTAAAAAAATATTTTTTTTTCCAAAGTAACTAAAAAAATATTTTTTTTTCCAAAGTAACTAAAAAAATATTTTTTTTTCCAAAGTAACTAAAAAAATATTTTTTTTTCCAAAGAAACTAAAAAAATATTTTTTTTTCCAAAGTAACTAAAAAATATTTTTTTTTCCAAAGTAACTAAAAAAATATTTTTTTTTCCAAAGTAACTAAAAAAATATTTTTTTTTCCAAAGTAACTAAAAAAATATTTTTTTTTCCAAAGTAACTAAAAAAATATTTTTTTTTCCAAAGTAACTAAAAAAATATTTTTTTTTCCAAAGTAACTAAAAAAATATTTTTTTTTCCAAAGTAACTAAAAAAATATTTTTTTTTCCAAAGTAACTAAAAAAATATTTTTTTTTCCAAAGTAACTAAAAAAATATTTTTTTTTCCAAAGTAACTAAAAAAATATTTTTTTTTCCAAAGTAACTAAAAAAATATTTTTTTTTCCAAAGTAACTAAAAAAATATTTTTTTTCCCAAAGTAACTAAAAAAATATATTTTTTTCCAAAGACCCTAAAAAAATATTTTTTTTTCCAAAGTAACTAAAAAAATATTTTTTTTCCCAAAGTAACTAAAAAAAAAATTTTTTCCCAAAGTAACTAAAAAAATATTTTTTTTTTCAAAGTAACTAAAAAAATTTTTTTTTTTCCAAAGTAACTAAAAAAATATTTTTTTTTCCAAAGTAACTAAAAAAATATTTTTTTTTCCAAAGTAACTAAAAAAATATATTTTTTTCCAAAGTAACTAAAAAAATATTTTTTTTTCCAAAGTAACTAAAAAAATATTTTTTTTTCCAAAGTAACTAAAAAAAATTTTTTTTTCCAAAGTAACTAAAAAAATATTTTTTTTTCCAAAGAAACTAAAAAAATATTTTTTTTTCCAAAGTAACTAAAAAAATATTTTTTTTTCCAAAGTAACTAAAAAAATATTTTTTTTTCCAAAGTAACTAAAAAAATATTTTTTTTTCCAAAGAAACTAAAAAAATATATTTTTTTTCCAAAGTAACTAAAAAAAAAATTTTTTTTCCAAAGAAACTAAAAAAATATTTTTTTTTCCAAAGTAACTAAAAAAAAATTTTTTTTCCCAAAGTAACTAAAAAATATTTTTTTTTTCCAAAGTAACTAAAAAAATATTTTTTTTTCCAAAGTAACTAAAAAAAATATTTTTTTTCCAAAGTAACTAAAAAAATATTTTTTTTTCCAAAGTAACTAAAAAAAAAAATTTTTTCCAAAGAAACTAAAAAAATATTTTTTTTTCCAAAGTAACTAAAAAAAAATTTTTTTTTCCAAAGTAACTAAAAAAATATTTTTTTTTCCAAAGTAACTAAAAAAATATTTTTTTTTCCAAAGTAACTAAAAAAAAAATTTTTTTTCCAAAGTAACTAAAAAAATATTTTTTTTTCCAAAGTAACTAAAAAAATATTTTTTTTTCCAAAGTAACTAAAAAAATATTTTTTTTTCCAAAGAAACTAAAAAAATATTTTTTTTTCCAAAGTAACTAAAAAATTATTTTTTTTCCAAAGTAACTAAAAAAATATTTTTTTTTCCAAAGTAACTAAAAAAATATTTTTTTTTCCAAAGAAACAAAAAAATATTTGTTTTTCCAAAGTAACTAAAAAAATATTTTTTTTTCCAAAGAAACTAAAAAAATATTTTTTTTTCCAAAGTAACTAAAAAAATATTTTTTTTCCCAAAGTAACTAAAAAAATATTTTTTTTTCCAAAGTAACTAAAAAATATTTTTTTTTCCAAAGTAACTAAAAAAATATTTTTTTTTCCAAAGTAACTAAAAAAATATTTTTTTTTCCAAAGTAACTAAAAAAATATTTTTTTTTCCAAAGTAACTAAAAAAATATTTTTTTTTCCAAAGTAACTAAAAAAATATATTTTTTTAAAGTAACTAAAAAAATATTTTTTTTTCCAAAGTAACTAAAAAAATATTTTTTTTTCCAAAGTAACTAAAAAAATATTTTTTTTTCCAAAGTAACTAAAAAAATATTTTTTTTCCCAAAGTAACTAAAAAAATATTTTTTTTTCCAAAGAAACTAAAAAAATATTTTTTTTTCCAAAGAAACTAAAAAAATATTTTTTTTTCCAAAGTAACTAAAAAAATATTTTTTTTCCCAAAGTAACTAAAAAAATATTTTTTTTTCCAAAGTAACTAAAAAAATATTTTTTTTCCCAAAGAAACTAAATAAATATTTTTTTTTCCAAAGTAACTAAAAAAAATTTTTTTTCCAAAGAAACTAAAAAAATATTTTTTTTTCCAAAGTAACTAAAAAAATATTTTTTTTTCCAAAGTAACTAAAAAAATTTTTTTTTTCCAAAGTAACTAAAAAAATATTTTGTTTTCCAAAGTAACTAAAAAAATATTTTTTTTTCCAAAGTAACTAAAAAAATATTTTTTTTTCCAAAGTAACTAAAAAAATATTTTTTTTTCCAAAGTAACTAAAAAAATATTTTTTTTTCCAAAGTAACTAAAAAAATATTTTTTTTTCCAAAGTAACTAAAAAAATATTTTTTTTTCCAAAGAAACTAAAAAAATATTATTTTTTTTCCAAAGTAACTAAAAAAAAAAAAAAATTTCCAAAGAAACTAAAAAAATATTTTTTTTTCCAAAGTAACTAAAAAAATATTTTTTTTTCCCAAAGTAACTAAAAAAATATTTTTTTTTCCAAAGTAACTAAAAAATATTTTTTTTTCCAAAGTAACTAAAAAAATATTTTTTTTTCCAAAGTAACTAAAAAAAATTTTTTTTTTCCAAAGTAACTAAAAAAATATTTTTTTTTCCAAAGAAACTAAAAAAATATTTTTTTTTCCAAAGTAACTAAAAAAATATTTTTTTTCCCAAAGTAACTAAAAAAAATTTTTTTTTTCCAAAGTAACTAAAAAAATATTTTTTTTCCCAAAGAAACTAAAAAAATATTTTTTTTTCCAAAGTAACTAAAAAAAAATTTTTTCCAAAGAAACTAAAAAAATATTTTTTTTTCCAAAGTAACTAAAAAAATATTTTTTTTTCCAAAGTAACTAAAACAATTTTTTTTTTCCAAAGTAACTAAAAAAATATTTTGTTTTCCAAAGTAACTAAAAAAATATTTTTTTTTCCAAAGTAACTAAAAAAATATTTTTTTTTCCAAAGTAACTAAAAAAATATTTTTTTTTCCAAAGTAACTAAAAAAATATTTTTTTTTCCAAAGTAACTAAAAAAATATTTTTTTTTCCAAAGTAACTAAAAAAATATTTTTTTTTCCAAAGAAACTAAAAAAATATTATTTTTTTTCCAAAGTAACTAAAAAAAAAAAAAAATTTTCCAAAGAAACTAAAAAAATATTTTTTTTTCCAAAGTAACTAAAAAAATATTTTTTTTTCCCAAAGTAACTAAAAAAATATTTTTTTTTCCAAAGTAACTAAAAAATATTTTTTTTTCCAAAGTAACTAAAAAAATATTTTTTTTTCCAAAGTAACTAAAAAAAATTTTTTTTTTCCAAAGTAACTAAAAAAATATTTTTTTTTCCAAAGTAACTAAAAAAAATTTTTTTTTCCAAAGAAACTAAAAAAATATTTTTTTTTCCAAAGTAACTAAAAAAATTTTTTTTTTTCCAAAGTAACTAAAAAAAATTTTTTTTCCAAAGAAACTAAAAAAATATTTTTTTTTCCAAAGTAACTAAAAAAATATTTTTTTTTCCAAAGTAACTAAAAAAAATATTTTTTTTTCCAAAGTAACTAAAAAAATATTTTTTTTTCCAAAGTAACTAAAAAAATATTTTTTTTTCCAAAGTAACTAAAAAAATATTTTTTTTTCCAAAGTAACTAAAAAAATATTTTTTTTTCCAAAGTAACTAAAAAAATATTTTTTTTTCCAAAGTAACTAAAAAAATATTTTTTTTTCCAAAGAAACTAAAAAAATATTTTCAAAGTAACTAAAAAAATATTTTTTTTTCCAAAGTAACTAAAAAAATATTTTTTTTTCCAAAGTAACTAAAAAAATATTTTTTTTTCCAAAGTAACTAAAAAAATATTTTTTTTCCAAAGAAACTAAAAAAATATTATTTTTTTTCCAAAGTAACTAAAAAAATAAAAAAAAATTCCAAAGAAACTAAAAAAATATTTTTTTTTCCAAAGTAACTAAAAAAATATTTTTTTTTCCCAAAGTAACTAAAAAAATATTTTTTTTTCCAAAGTAACTAAAAAATATTTTTTTTTCCAAAGTAACTAAAAAAATATTTTTTTTTCCAAAGTAACTAAAAAAATATTTTTTTTTCCAAAGTAACTAAAAAAATATTTTTTTTTCCAAAGTAACTAAAAAATTTTTTTTTTCCAAAGAAACTAAAAAAATATTTTTTTTTCCAAAGTAACTAAAAAATTTTTTTTTTTTCCAAAGTAACTAAAAAAATTTTTTTTTCCAAAGAAACTAAAAAAATATTTTTTTTTCCAAAGTAACTAAAAAAATATTTTTTTTTCCAAAGTAACTAAAAAAATATTTTTTTTTCCAAAGTAACTAAAAAAATATTTTTTTTTCCAAAGTAACTAAAAAAATAATTTTTTTTCCAAAGTAACTAAAAAAATAATTTTTTTTCCAAAGAAACTAAAAAAATATTTTTTTTTTCCAAAGTAACTAAAAAAAAAATTTTTTTTCCAAAGAAACTAAAAAAATATTTTTTTTTCCAAAGTAACTAAAAAAATATTTTTTTTTCCCAAAGTAACTAAAAAAATTTTTTTTTTTCCAAAGTAACTAAAAAATATTTTTTTTTCCAAAGTAACTAAAAAAATATTTTTTTTTCCAAAGTAACTAAAAAAAATTTTTTTTTTTCCAAAGTAACTAAAAAAATATTTTTTTTTCCAAAGTAACTAAAAAAATATATTTTTTTCCAAAGAAACTAAAAAAATATTTTTTTTTCCAAAGTAACTAAAAAAAATTTTTTTTTTCCAAAGTAACTAAAAAAATATTTTTTTTTCCAAAGTAACTAAAAAAATATTTTTTTTTCCAAAGTAACAAAAAAAATATTTTTTTTTCCAAAGTAACTAAAAAAATATTTTTTTTCCCAAAGTAACTAAAAAAATATTTTTTTTTCCAAAGTAACTAAAAAAATATTTTTTTTTCCAAAGAAACTAAAAAAATATTCTTTTTCCAAAGTAACTAAAAAAAATTTTTTTTTCCAAAGTAACTAAAAAAATATTTTTTTTTCCAAAGTAACTAAAAAAATATTTTTTTTTCCAAAGAAACAAAAAAAATATTTTTTTTTCCAAAGTAACTAAAAAAAAAAATTTTTTTCCAAAGAAACTAAAAAAATATTTTTTTTTCCAAAGTAACTAAAAAAATATTTTTTTTCCCAAAGTAACTAAAAAAATATTTTTTTTTCCAAAGTAACTAAAAAATATTTTTTTTTCCAAAGTAACTAAAAAAATATATTTTTTTCCAAAGTAACTAAAAAAATATTTTTTTCCCCAAAGTAACTAAAAAAATATTTTTTTTTCCAAAGAAACTAAAAAAATATTTTTTTTTCCAAAGTAACTAAAAAAAAATTTTTTTCCCAAAGTAACTAAAAAAATATTTTTTTTTCCAAAGTAACTAAAAAAATTTTTTTTTTCCAAAGAAACTAAAAAAATATTTTTTTTTCCAAAGTAACTAAAAAAAAAATTTTTTTTCCAAAGAAACTAAAAAAAATTTTTTTTTCCAAAGTAACTAAAAAAATTTTTTTTTTTCCAAAGTAACTAAAAAAATTTTTTTTTTTCCAAAGTAACTAAAACATTTTTTTTTTTCCAAAGTAACTAAAAATATATTTTTTTTTCCAAAGTAACTAAAAAAATATTTTTTTTTCCAAAGTAACTAAAAAAAATTTTTTTTTTCCAAAGTAACTAAAAAAATATTTTTTTTTCCAAAGTAACTAAAAAATTTTTTTTTTTTTCCAAAGTAACTAAAAACATTTTTTTTTTTCCAAAGTAACTAAAAAAATATTTTTTTTTCCAAAGTAACTAAAAAAATATTTTTTTTTCCAAAGTAACTAAAAAAATATTTTTTTTTCCAAAGTAACTAAAAAAATATTTTTTTTCCCAAAGTAACTAAAAAAATATTTTTTTTCCCAAAGTAACTAAAAAAATTTTTTTTTTTCCAAAGTAACTAAAAAAATATTTTTTTTTCCAAAGTAACTAAAAAAATATTTTTTTTCCCAAAGAAACTAAAAAAATATTTTTTTTTCCAAAGTAACTAAAAAAAATTTTTTTTCCAAAGAAACTAAAAAAATATTTTTTTTCCCAAAGTAACTAAAAAATATTTTTTTTTCCAAAGTAACTAAAAAAATATTTTTTTTTCCAAAGTAACTAAAAAAATATTTTTTTTTCCAAAGTAACTAAAAAAATATTTTTTTTCCAAAGTAACTAAAAAAATATTTTTTTTTCCAAAGTAACTAAAAAAAATTTTTTTTTTCCAAAGTAACTAAAAAAATATTTTTTTTTCCAAAGTAACTAAAAAAAAATTTTTTTTTCCAAAGAAACTAAAAATATATATTTTTTTCCAAAGTAACTAAAAAAAATTTTTTTTTTCCAAAGTAACTAAAAAAATATTTTTTTTTCCAAAGTAACTAAAAAAAAAAAAATTTTTCCAAAGAAACTAAAAAAATATTTTTTTTTCCAAAGTAACTAAAAAAATATTTTTTTTTCCAAAGTAACTAAAAAAATATTTTTTTTTCCAAAGTAACTAAAAAAATATTTTTTTTCCAAAGTAACTAAAAAAATATTTTTTTTTCCAAAGTAACTAAAAAAATATTTTTTTTTCCAAAGTAACTAAAAAAATATTTTTTTTTCCAAAGTAACTAAAAAAATATTTTTTTTTCCAAAGTAACTAAAAAAATATATTTTTTTCCAAAGAAACTAAAAAAAAATTTTTTTTTCCAAAGTAACTAAAAAAATATTTTTTTTTCCAAAGTAACTAAAAAAAAAAAAAATTTTCCAAAGAAACTAAAAAAATATTTTTTTTTCCAAAGTAACTAAAAAAAATTTTTTTCCAAAGAAACTAAAAAAATATTTTTTTTTCCAAAGTAACTAAAAAAAATTTTTTTTTTCCAAAGTAACTAAAAAAATATTTTTTTTTCCAAAGTAACTAAAAAAATATTTTTTTTTCCAAAGAAACTAAAAAAATATTTTTTTTTCCAAAGTAACTAAAAAAATATTTTTTTTTCCAAAGTAACTAAAAAAATATTTTTTTTTCCAAAGTAACTAAAAAAATATTTTTTTTTCCAAAGAAACTAAAAAAATATATTTTTTTTCCAAAGTAACTAAAAAAATTTTTTTTTTCCAAAGAAACTAAAAAAATATTTTTTTTTCCAAAGTAACTAAAAAAATATTTTTTTTCCCAAAGTAACTAAAAAAATATTTTTTTTTCCAAAGTAACTAAAAAATATTTTTTTTTCCAAAGTAACTAAAAAAATATTTTTTTTTCCAAAGTAACTAAAAAAAATTTTTTTTTTCCAAAGTAACTAAAAAAATATTTTTTTTTCCAAAGTAACTAAAAAAATATTTTTTTTCCCAAAGAAACTAAAAAAATATTTTTTTTTCCAAAGTAAGTAAAAAAATTTTTTTTCCCAAAGTAACTAAAAAAAATTTTTTTTTTCCAAAGTAACTAAAAAAATATTTTTTTTTCCAAAGTAACTAAAAAAAAATTTTTTTTTCCAAAGTAACTAAAACATTTTTTTTTTTTCCAAAGTAACTAAAAAAATATTTTTTTTTCCAAAGTAACTAAAAAAATATTTTTTTTTCCAAAGTAACTAAACAAATATTTTTTTTCCAAAGTAACTAAAAAAATATTTTTTTTTCCAAAGTAACTAAAAAAATATTTTTTTTTCCAAAGTAACTAAAAAAAAAAAATTTTTCCAAAGAAACAAAAAATTTTTTTTTTTTTCCAAAGTAACTAAAAAAAAAAATTTTTTTCCAAAGAAACTAAAAAAATATTTTTTTTTCCAAAGTAACTAAAAAAATATTTTTTTTTCCAAAGTAACTAAAAAAATATTTTTTTTTCCAAAGTAACTAAAAAAATATTTTTTTTTCCAAAGTAACTAAAAAAATATTTTTTTTTCCAAAGTAACTAAAAAAATATTTTTTTTCCCAAAGTAACTAAAAAAATATATTTTTTTCCAAAGTAACTAAAAAAATATTTTTTTTTCCAAAGTAACTAAACAAATATTTTTTTTTCCAAAGTAACTAAAAAAATATTTTTTTTTCCAAAGTAACTAAAAAAATATTTTTTTTTCCAAAGTAACTAAAAAAATATTTTTTTTTCCAAAGTAACTAAAAAAATATTTTTTTTTCCAAAGTAACTAAAAAAATATTTTTTTTCCCAAAGTAACTAAAAAAATATATTTTTTTCCAAAGTAACTAAAAAAATATTTTTTTTTCCAAAGTAACTAAACAAATATTTTTTTTTCCAAAGTAACTAAAAAAATATTTTTTTTTCCAAAGTAACTAAAAAAATATTTTTTTTTCCAAAGTAACTAAAAAAAAAATTTTTTTCCAAAGAAACAAAAAATTTTTTTTTTTTTCCAAAGTAACTAAAAAAAAAAAATTTTTTCCAAAGAAACTAAAAAAATATTTTTTTTTCCAAAGTAACTAAAAAAATATTTTTTTTTCCAAAGTAACTAAAAAAATATTTTTTTTTCCAAAGTAACTAAAAAAATATTTTTTTTTCCAAAGTAACTAAAAAAATATTTTTTTTTCCAAAGTAACTAAAAAAATATTTTTTTTCCCAAAGTAACTAAAAAAATATATTTTTTTCCAAAGTAACTAAAAAAATATTTTTTTTTCCAAAGTAACTAAAAAAATATTTTTTTTTCCAAAGTAACTAAAAAAATATATTTTTTTCCAAAGTAACTAAAAATATATATTTTTTCCAAAGTAACTAAAAAAATATATTTTTTTCCAAAGTAACTAAAAAAATATTTTTTTTCCCAAAGTAACTAAAAAAATATATTTTTTTCCAAAGTAACAAAAAAATATTTTTTTTTCCCAAAGTAACTAAAAAAATATTTTTTTTTCCAAAGTAACTAAAAAATATTTTTTTTTCCAAAGTAACTAAAAAAATATTTTTTTTTCCAAAGTAACTAAAAAAAATTTTTTTTTTCCAAAGTAACTAAAAAAATATTTTTTTTTCCAAAGTAACTAAAAAAATATTTTTTTTTCCAAAGAAACTAAAAAAATATTTTTTTTTCCAAAGTAAGTAAAAAAATTTTTTTTCCCAAAGTAACTAAAAAAAATTTTTTTTTTCCAAAGTAACTAAAAAAATATTTTTTTTTCCAAAGTAACTAAAAAAAAATTTTTTTTTCCAAAGTAACTAAAACATTTTTTTTTTTTCCAAAGTAACTAAAAAAATATTTTTTTTTCCAAAGTAACTAAAAAAATATTTTTTTTTCCAAAGTAACTAAACAAATATTTTTTTTTCCAAAGTAACTAAAAAAATATTTTTTTTTCCAAAGTAACTAAAAAAATATTTTTTTTTCCAAAGTAACTAAAAAAAAAATTTTTTTCCAAAGAAACAAAAAAAATTTTTTTTTTTCCAAAGTAACTAAAAAAATATTTTTTTTTCCAAAGTAACTAAAAAAATATTTTTTTTTCCAAAGTAACTAAAAAAATATTTTTTTTTCCAAAGTAACTAAAAAAATATTTTTTTTCCCAAAGTAACTAAAAAAATATTTTTTTTCCAAAGAAACTAAAAAAATATTTTTTTTTCCAAAGTAACTAAAAAAATATTTTTTTTTCCAAAGTAACTAAAAAAAATTTTTTTTTTCCAAAGTAACTAAAAAAAAAAAATTTTTCCAAAGAAACTAAAAAAATATTTTTTTTTCCAAAGTAACTAAAAAAAAAAAAATTTTTCCAAAGAAACTAAAAAAATATTTTTTTTTCCAAAGTAACTAAAAAAATATTTCTTTTCCCAAAGTAACTAAAAAAATATTTTTTTTTCCAAAGTAACTAAAAAATATTTTTTTTTCCAAAGTAACTAAAAATATATTTTTTTTCCAAAGTAACTAAAAAAATATTTTTTTTTCCAAAGTAACTAAAAAAATATTTTTTTTTCCAAAGTAGTAACTAAAAAAATATTTTTTTTTCCAAAGTAACCAAAAAAAATATTTTTTTTTCCAAAGTAACTAAAAAAATATTTTTTTTTCCAAAGTAACTAAAAAAATATTTTTTTTTCCAAAGTAACTAAAAAAATATTTTTTTTTCCAAAGTAACTAAAAAAATATTTTTTTTTCCAAAGTAACTAAAAAAATATTTTTTTTCCCAAAGTAACTAAAAAAAAATTTTTTTTTCCAAAGTAACTAAAAAAATTTTTTTTTTTCCAAAGTAACTAAAAAAATATTTTTTTTTCCAAAGAAACTAAAAAAATATTTTTTTTTCCAAAGTAACTAAAAAAAATTTTTTTTCCAAAGAAACTAAAAAAATATATTTTTTTCCAAAGTAACTAAAAAAATATTTTTTTTTCCAAAGTAACTAAAAAAATATTTTTTTTTCCAAAGTAACTAAAAAAATATTTTTTTTTCCAAAGTAACTAAAAAAATATTTTTTTTCCAAAGTAACTAAAAAAATATTTTTTTTTCCAAAGTAACTAAAAAAATATTTTTTTTCCAAAGTAACTAAAAAAATATTTTTTTTTCCAAAGTAACTAAAAAAAAAATTTTTTTTCCAAAGAAACTAAAAAAATATTTTTCTTTCCAAAGTAACTAAAAAAAAAAAAATTTTTCCAAAGAAACTAAAAATTTTTTTTTTTTCCCAAAGTAACTAAAAAAATATTTTTTTTTCCAAAGTAACTAAAAAAATTTTTTTTTTCCAAAGACCCTAAAAAAATATTTTTTTTTCCAAAGTAACTAAAAAAATTTTTTTTTTTCCAAAGTAACTAAAAAATTTTTTTTTTTCCCAAAGTAACTAAAAAAATATTTTTTTTTCCAAAGTAACTAAAAAAATATTTTTTTTTCCAAAGTAACTAAAAAAATATTTTTTTTTCCAAAGTAACTAAAAAAATATTTTTTTTTCCAAAGTAACTAAAAAAATATTTTTTTTTCCAAAGTAACTAAAAAAATATTTTTTTTTCCAAAGTAACTAAAAAAATATTTTTTTTTCCAAAGTAACTAAAAAAATATTTTTTTTTCCAAAGTAACTAAAAAAATATTTTTTTTTCCAAAGTAACTAAAAAAATATTTTTTTTTCCAAAGTAACTAAAAAAATATTTTTTTTTCCAAAGTAACTAAAAAAATATTTTTTTTTCCAAAGTAACTAAAAAAATATTTTTTTTTCCAAAGACCCTAAAAAAATATTTTTTTTTCCAAAGTAACTAAAAAAATATTTTTTTTCCCAAAGTAACTAAAAAAAAAAAATTTTCCCAAAGTAACTAAAAAAATATTTTTTTTTCCAAAGTAACTAAAAAAATTTTTTTTTTTCCAAAGTAACTAAAAAAATATTTTTTTTTCCAAAGTAACTAAAAAAATATTTTTTTTTCCAAAGTAACTAAAAAAATATTTTTTTTTCCAAAGTAACTAAAAAAATATTTTTTTTTCCAAAGTAACTAAAAAAATATTTTTTTTTCCAAAGTAACTAAAAAAAATTTTTTTTTCTAAAGTAACTAAAAAAATATTTTTTTTTCCAAAGAAACTAAAAAAATATTTTTTTTTCCAAAGTAACTAAAAAAATATTTTTTTTTCCAAAGTAACTAAAAAAATATTTTTTTTTCCAAAGTAACTAAAAAAATATTTTTTTTTCCAAAGAAACTAAAAAAATATATTTTTTTTCCAAAGTAACTAAAAAAAAATTTTTTTTTCCAAAGAAACTAAAAAAATATTTTTTTTTTCCAAAGTAACTAAAAAAAAATTTTTTTTCCCAAAGTAACTAAAAAATATTTTTTTTTTCCAAAGTAACTAAAAAAATATTTTTTTTTCCAAAGTAACTAAAAAAAATATTTTTTTTCCAAAGTAACTAAAAAAATATTTTTTTTTCCAAAGTAACTAAAAAAAAATTTTTTTTCCAAAGAAACTAAAAAAATATTTTTTTTTCCAAAGTAACTAAAAAAAAATTTTTTTTTCCAAAGTAACTAAAAAAATATTTTTTTTCCAAAGTAACTAAAAAAATATTTTTTTTTCCAAAGTAACTAAAAAAAATTTTTTTTTTCCAAAGTAACTAAAAAAATATTTTTTTTTCCAAAGTAACTAAAAAAATATTTTTTTTTCCAAAGTAACTAAAAAAATATTTTTTTTTCCAAAGAAACTAAAAAAATATTTTTTTTTCCAAAGTAACTAAAAAATTATTTTTTTTCCAAAGTAACTAAAAAAATATATTTTTTTCCAAAGTAACTAAAAAAATATTTTTTTTTCCAAAGAAACAAAAAAATATTTGTTTTTCCAAAGTAACTAAAAAAAAATTTTTTTTTCCAAAGAAACTAAAAAAATATTTTTTTTTCCAAAGTAACTAAAAAAATATTTTTTTTCCCAAAGTAACTAAAAAAATATTTTTTTTTCCAAAGTAACTAAAAAATATTTTTTTTTCCAAAGTAACTAAAAAAATATTTTTTTTTCCAAAGTAACTAAAAAAATATTTTTTTTTCCAAAGTAACTAAAAAAATATTTTTTTTTCCAAAGTAACTAAAAAAATATTTTTTTTTCCAAAGTAACTAAAAAAATATATTTTTTTAAAGTAACTAAAAAAATATTTTTTTTTCCAAAGTAACTAAAAAAATATTTTTTTTTCCAAAGTAACTAAAAAAATATTTTTTTTTCCAAAGTAACTAAAAAAATATTTTTTTTCCCAAAGTAACTAAAAAAATATTTTTTTTTCCAAAGAAACTAAAAAAATATTTTTTTTTCCAAAGAAACTAAAAAAATATTTTTTTTTCCAAAGTAACTAAAAAAATATTTTTTTTCCCAAAGTAACTAAAAAAATATTTTTTTTTCCAAAGTAACTAAAAAAATATTTTTTTTCCCAAAGAAACTAAAAAAATATTTTTTTTTCCAAAGTAACTAAAAAAAAAAATTTTTCCAAAGAAACTAAAAAAATATTTTTTTTTCCAAAGTAACTAAAAAAATATTTTTTTTTCCAAAGTAACTAAAAAAATTTTTTTTTTCCAAAGTAACTAAAAAAATATTTTTTTTTCCAAAGTAACTAAAAAAATTTTTTTTTTCCAAAGAAACTAAAAAAATTTTTTTTTTTCCAAAGTAACTAAAAAAATTTTTTTTTTCCAAAGTAACTAAAAAAATATTTTTTTTTCCAAAGTAACTAAAAAAATATTTTTTTTTCCAAAGTAACTAAAAAAATATTTTTTTTTCCAAAGTAACTAAAAAAATATTTTTTTTTCCAAAGTAACTAAAAAAAATATTTTTTTTTCCAAAGTAACTAAAAAAATATTTTTTTTTCCAAAGTAACTAAAAAAATATTTTTTTTTCCAAAGTAACTAAAAAAATATTTTTTTTCCCAAAGTAACTAAAAAAATATTTTTTTTTCCAAAGTAACTAAAAAAATATTTTTTTTTCCAAAGAAACTAAAAAAATATTTTTTTTTCCAAAGTAACTAAAAAAATATTTTTTTTCCAAAGTAACTAAAAAAATATTTTTTTTCCCAAAGTAACTAAAAAAATATTTTTTTTTCCAAAGTAACTAAAAAATATTTTTTTTTCCAAAGTAACTAAAAAAATATTTTTTTTTCCAAAGTAACTAAAAAAATATTTTTTTTTCCAAAGTAACTAAAAAAATATTTTTTTTTCCAAAGTAACTAAAAAAATATTTTTTTTTCCAAAGTAACTAAAAAAATATATTTTTTTAAAGTAACTAAAAAAATATTTTTTTTTCCAAAGTAACTAAAAAAATATTTTTTTTTCCAAAGTAACTAAAAAAATATTTTTTTTTCCAAAGAAACTAAAAAAATATTTTTTTTTCCAAAGAAACTAAAAAAATATTTTTTTTTCCAAAGTAACTAAAAAAATATTTTTTTTCCCAAAGTAACTAAAAAAAAAATTTTTTTTCCAAAGTAACTAAAAAAATATTTTTTTTCCCAAAGAAACTAAAAAAATATTTTTTTTTCCAAAGTAACTAAAAAAAAATTTTTTCCAAAGAAACTAAAAAAATATTTTTTTTTCCAAAGTAACTAAAAAAATATTTTTTTTTCCAAAGTAACTAAAAAAATTTTTTTTTTTCCAAAGTAACTAAAAAAATATTTTGTTTTCCAAAGTAACTAAAAAAATATTTTTTTTTCCAAAGTAACTAAAAAAATATTTTTTTTTCCAAAGTAACTAAAAAAATATTTTTTTTTCCAAAGTAACTAAAAAAATATTTTTTTTTCCAAAGTAACTAAAAAAATATTTTTTTTTCCAAAGTAACTAAAAAAATATTTTTTTTCCAAAGAAACTAAAAAAATATTATTTTTTTTCCAAAGTAACTAAAAAAAAAAAAAAAAATTCCAAAGAAACTAAAAAAATATTTTTTTTTCCAAAGTAACTAAAAAAATATTTTTTTTTCCCAAAGTAACTAAAAAAATATTTTTTTTTCCAAAGTAACTAAAAAATATTTTTTTTTCCAAAGTAACTAAAAAAATATTTTTTTTTCCAAAGTAACTAAAAAAAATTTTTTTTTTCCAAAGTAACTAAAAAAATATTTTTTTTTCCAAAGTAACTAAAAAAATTTTTTTTTTCCAAAGAAACTAAAAAAATATTTTTTTTTCCAAAGTAACTAAAAAAATTTTTTTTTTCCAAAGTAACTAAAAAAAATTTTTTTCCAAAGAAACTAAAAAAATATTTTTTTTTCCAAAGTAACTAAAAAAATATTTTTTTTTCCAAAGTAACTAAAAAAAATATTTTTTTTTCCAAAGTAACTAAAAAAATATTTTTTTTTCCAAAGTAACTAAAAAAATATTTTTTTTTCCAAAGTAACTAAAAAAATATTTTTTTTTCCAAAGTAACTAAAAAAATATTTTTTTTTCCAAAGTAACTAAAAAAATAATTTTTTTTCCAAAGTAACTAAAAAAATAATTTTTTTTCCAAAGAAACTAAAAAAATATTTTTTTTTTCCAAAGTAACTAAAAAAAAAAAATTTTTTCCAAAGAAACTAAAAAAATATTTTTTTTTCCAAAGTAACTAAAAAAATATTTTTTTTTCCCAAAGTAACTAAAAAAATTTTTTTTTTTCCAAAGTAACTAAAAAATATTTTTTTTTCCAAAGTAACTAAAAAAATATTTTTTTTTCCAAAGTAACTAAAAAAAATTTTTTTTTTTCCAAAGTAACTAAAAAAATATTTTTTTTTCCAAAGTAACTAAAAAAATATATTTTTTTCCAAAGAAACTAAAAAAATATTTTTTTTTCCAAAGTAACTAAAAAAAATTTTTTTTTTCCAAAGTAACTAAAAAAATATTTTTTTTTCCAAAGTAACTAAAAAAATATTTTTTTTTCCAAAGTAACAAAAAAAATATTTTTTTTTCCAAAGTAACTAAAAAAATATTTTTTTTTCCAAAGTAACTAAAAAAATATTTTTTTTCCAAAGTAACTAAAAAAATATATTTTTTTTCCAAAGTAACTAAAAAAATATTTTTTTTTCCAAAGTAACTAAAAAAATATTTTTTTTCCCAAAGTAACTAAAAAAATATTTTTTTTTCCAAAGTAACTAAAAAAATATTTTTTTTTCCAAAGAAACTAAAAAAATATTCTTTTTCCAAAGTAACTAAAAAAAATTTTTTTTTCCAAAGTAACTAAAAAAATATTTTTTTTTCCAAAGTAACTAAAAAAATATTTTTTTTTCCAAAGAAACAAAAAAAATATTTTTTTTTCCAAAGTAACTAAAAAAAAAAAATTTTTTCCAAAGAAACTAAAAAAATATTTTTTTTTCCAAAGTAACTAAAAAAATATTTTTTTTCCCAAAGTAACTAAAAAAATATTTTTTTTTCCAAAGTAACTAAAAAATATTTTTTTTTCCAAAGTAACTAAAAAAATATATTTTTTTCCAAAGTAACTAAAAAAATATTTTTTTCCCCAAAGTAACTAAAAAAATATTTTTTTTTCCAAAGAAACTAAAAAAATATTTTTTTTTCCAAAGTAACTAAAAAAAATTTTTTTTCCCAAAGTAACTAAAAAAATATTTTTTTTTCCAAAGTAACTAAAAAAAATTTTTTTTTCCAAAGAAACTAAAAAAATATTTTTTTTTCCAAAGTAACTAAAAAAAAAATTTTTTTTCCAAAGAAACTAAAAAAAATTTTTTTTTCCAAAGTAACTAAAAAAATTTTTTTTTTTCCAAAGTAACTAAAAAAATTTTTTTTTTTCCAAAGTAACTAAAACATTTTTTTTTTTCCAAAGTAACTAAAAATATATTTTTTTTCCAAAGTAACTAAAAAAATATTTTTTTTTCCAAAGTAACTAAAAAAATTTTTTTTTTTCCAAAGTAACTAAAAAAATATTTTTTTTTCCAAAGTAACTAAAAAATTTTTTTTTTTTCCAAAGTAACTAAAAACATTTTTTTTTTCCCAAAGTAACTAAAAAAATATTTTTTTTTCCAAAGTAACTAAAAAAATATTTTTTTTTCCAAAGTAACTAAAAAAATATTTTTTTTTCCAAAGTAACTAAAAAAATATTTTTTTTTCCAAAGTAACTAAAAAAAATTTTTTTTCCAAAGAAACTAAAAAAATATTTTTTTTTCCAAAGTAACTAAAAAATATTTTTTTTTCCAAAGTAACTAAAAAAATATTTTTTTTTCCAAAGTAACTAAAAAAATATTTTTTTTTCCAAAGTAACTAAAAAAATATTTTTTTTCCAAAGTAACTAAAAAAATATTTTTTTTTCCAAAGTAACTAAAAAAAATTTTTTTTTTCCAAAGTAACTAAAAAAATATTTTTTTTTCCAAAGTAACTAAAAAAAAATTTTTTTTTCCAAAGAAACTAAAAATATATATTTTTTTCCAAAGTAACTAAAAAAAATTTTTTTTTTCCAAAGTAACTAAAAAAATATTTTTTTTTCCAAAGTAACTAAAAAAAAAAAATTTTTTCCAAAGAAACTAAAAAAATATTTTTTTTTCCAAAGTAACTAAAAAAATATTTTTTTTTCCAAAGTAACTAAAAAAATATTTTTTTTTCCAAAGTAACTAAAAAAATATTTTTTTTCCAAAGTAACTAAAAAAATATTTTTTTTTCCAAAGTAACTAAAAAAATATTTTTTTTTCCAAAGTAACTAAAAAAATATTTTTTTTTCCAAAGTAACTAAAAAAATATTTTTTTTTCCAAAGTAACTAAAAAAATATATTTTTTTCCAAAGAAACTAAAAAAATTTTTTTTTTTCCAAAGTAACTAAAAAAATATTTTTTTTTCCAAAGTAACTAAAAAAAAAAAAAAATTTCCAAAGAAACTAAAAAAATATTTTTTTTTCCAAAGTAACTAAAAAATTTTTTTTTCCAAAGAAACTAAAAAAATATTTTTTTTTCCAAAGTAACTAAAAAAAATTTTTTTTTTCCAAAGTAACTAAAAAAATATTTTTTTTTCCAAAGTAACTAAAAAAATATTTTTTTTTCCAAAGAAACTAAAAAAATATTTTTTTTTCCAAAGTAACTAAAAAAATATTTTTTTTTCCAAAGTAACTAAAAAAATATTTTTTTTTCCAAAGTAACTAAAAAAATATTTTTTTTTCCAAAGAAACTAAAAAAATATATTTTTTTTCCAAAGTAACTAAAAAAAATTTTTTTTTCCAAAGAAACTAAAAAAATATTTTTTTTTCCAAAGTAACTAAAAAAATATTTTTTTTCCCAAAGTAACTAAAAAAATATTTTTTTTTCCAAAGTAACTAAAAAATATTTTTTTTTCCAAAGTAACTAAAAAAATATTTTTTTTTCCAAAGTAACTAAAAAAAATTTTTTTTTTCCAAAGTAACTAAAAAAATATTTTTTTTTCCAAAGTAACTAAAAAAATATTTTTTTTTCCAAAGAAACTAAAAAAATATTTTTTTTTCCAAAGTAAGTAAAAAATTTTTTTTTTCCAAAGTAACTAAAAAAAATTTTTTTTTTCCAAAGTAACTAAAAAAATATTTTTTTTTCCAAAGTAACTAAAAAAAATTTTTTTTTTCCAAAGTAACTAAAACATTTTTTTTTTCCAAAGTAACTAAAAAAATATTTTTTTTTCCAAAGTAACTAAAAAAATATTTTTTTTTCCAAAGTAACTAAACAAATATTTTTTTTTCCAAAGTAACTAAAAAAATATTTTTTTTTCCAAAGTAACTAAAAAAATATTTTTTTTTCCAAAGTAACTAAAAAAATATTTTTTTTTCCAAAGAAACTAAAAAAATATTTTTTTTTCCAAAGTAACTAAAAAAATTTTTTTTTTCCAAAGTAACTAAAAAAATATTTTTTTTCCAAAGTAACTAAAAAAATATTTTTTTTTCCAAAGAAACAAAAAAAATATTTTTTTTTCCAAAGTAACTAAAAAAATTTTTTTTTTTCCAAAGAAACAAAAAAAATATTTTTTTTTCCAAAGTAACTAAAAAATTTTTTTTTTTCCCAAAGTAACTAAAAAAATATTTTTTTTTCCAAAGTAACTAAAAAATATTTTTTTTTCCAAAGTAACTAAAAAAATATTTTTTTTTCCAAAGTAACTAAAAAAATATTTTTTTTTCCAAAGTAACTAAAAAAATATTTTTTTTTCCAAAGTAACTAAAAAAATATTTTTTTTTCCAAAGTAACTAAAAAAATATTTTTTTTTCCAAAGTAACTAAAAAAATATTTTTTTTTAAAGTAACTAAAAAAATTTTTTTTTTTCCAAAGTAACTAAAAAAATATATTTTTTTCCAAAGTAACTAAAAAAATATTTTTTTTTCCAAAGTAACTAAAAAAATATTTTTTTTCCCAAAGTAACTAAAAAAATATTTTTTTTTCCAAAGAAACTAAAAAAATATTTTTTTTCCCAAAGTAACTAAAAAAATATTTTTTTTTCCAAAGTAACTAAAAAATATTTTTTTTTCCAAAGTAACTAAAAAAATATTTTTTTTTCCAAAGTAACTAAAAAAATATTTTTTTTTCCAAAGTAACTAAAAAAATATTTTTTTTTCCAAAGTAACTAAAAAAATATTTTTTTTTCCAAAGTAACTAAAAAAATATTTTTTTTTCCAAAGTAACTAAAAAAATATTTTTTTTTAAAGTAACTAAAAAAATATTTTTTTTTCCAAAGTAACTAAAAAAATATATTTTTTTCCAAAGTAACTAAAAAAATATTTTTTTTTCCAAAGTAACTAAAAAAATATTTTTTTTCCCAAAGTAACTAAAAAAATATTTTTTTTTCCAAAGAAACTAAAAAAATATTTTTTTTCCCAAAGTAACTAAAAAAATATTTTTTTTTCCAAAGTAACTAAAAAAATATTTTTTTTTCCAAAGTAACTAAAAAAATATTTTTTTTCCCAAAGAAACTAAAAAAAATATTTTTTTTTCCAAAGTAACTAAAAAAAATTTTTTTTTCCAAAGAAACTAAAAAAATATTTTTTTTCCCAAAGTAACTAAAAAAATATTTTTTTTTCCAAAGTAACTAAAAAAATTTTTTTTTTTCCAAAGTAACTAAAAAATTATTTTTTTTCCCAAAGTAACTAAAAAAATATTTTTTTTTCCAAAGTAACTAAAAAAATATTTTTTTTTCCAAAGTAACTAAAAAAATATTTTTTTTTCCAAAGTAACTAAAAAAATATTTTTTTTTCCAAAGTAACTAAAAAAATATTTTTTTTTCCAAAGTAACTAAAAAAATATTTTTTTTTCCAAAGTAACTAAAAAATTATTTTTTTTTCCAAAGTAACTAAAAAAATATTTTTTTCCCCAAAGTAACTAAAAAAATATTTTTTTTTCCAAAGTAACTAAAAAATTTTTTTTTTTTTCCAAAGTAACTAAAAAATTTTTTTTTTTTCCAAAGAAACTAAAAAAATATTTTTTTTTCCAAAGTAACTAAAAAAATATTTTTTTCCAAAGAAACTAAAAAAATATTTTTTTTTCCAAAGTAACAAAAAAAATATTTTTTTTTCCAAAGTAACTAAAAAAATATTTTTTTTTCCAAAGTAACTAAAAAAATATTTTTTTTTCCAAAGTAACTAAAAAAATATTTTTTTTCCAAAGTAACTAAAAAAATATTTTTTTTTCCAAAGTAACTAAAAAAATATTTTTTTTTCCAAAGTAACTAAAAAAATATTTTTTTTTCCAAAGTAACTAAAAAAATATTTTTTTTCCAAAGTAACTAAAAAAATATTTTTTTTTCCAAAGTAACTAAAAAAATATTTTTTTTTCCAAAGTAACTAAAAAAATATTTTTTTTTCCAAAGTAACTAAAAAAATATTTTTTTTTCCAAAGTAACTAAAAAAATATATTTTTTTCCAAAGAAACTAAAAAAAAATTTTTTTTTCCAAAGTAACTAAAAAAATATTTTTTTTTCCAAAGTAACTAAAAAAAAAAAAAATTTTCCAAAGAAACTAAAAAAATATTTTTTTTTCCAAAGTAACTAAAAAAATTTTTTTTCCAAAGAAACTAAAAAAATATTTTTTTTTCCAAAGTAACTAAAAAAAATTTTTTTTTTCCAAAGTAACTAAAAAAATATTTTTTTTTCCAAAGTAACTAAAAAAATATTTTTTTTTCCAAAGAAACTAAAAAAATATTTTTTTTTCCAAAGTAACTAAAAAAATATTTTTTTTTCCAAAGTAACTAAAAAAATATTTTTTTTTCCAAAGTAACTAAAAAAATATTTTTTTTTCCAAAGAAACTAAAAAAATATATTTTTTTTCCAAAGTAACTAAAAAAAATTTTTTTTTCCAAAGAAACTAAAAAAATATTTTTTTTTCCAAAGTAACTAAAAAAATATTTTTTTTCCCAAAGTAACTAAAAAAATATTTTTTTTTCCAAAGTAACTAAAAAATATTTTTTTTTCCAAAGTAACTAAAAAAATATTTTTTTTTCCAAAGTAACTAAAAAAAAATTTTTTTTTCCAAAGTAACTAAAAAAATATTTTTTTTTCCAAAGTAACTAAAAAAATATTTTTTTTTCCAAAGAAACTAAAAAAATATTTTTTTTTCCAAAG
Source organism: Melanostigma gelatinosum (assembly GCF_949748355.1). Taxonomy (NCBI): domain Eukaryota; kingdom Metazoa; phylum Chordata; class Actinopteri; order Perciformes; family Zoarcidae; genus Melanostigma; species Melanostigma gelatinosum. The sequence goes on along the minus strand of NW_027635318.1, from coordinate 110,681 downwards.
TAAGTAAAAAAAATTTTTTTTCCAAAGTAACTAAAAAAAATTTTTTTTTTCCAAAGTAACTAAAAAAATATTTTTTTTCCCAAAGTAACTAAAAAAATTTTTTTTTCCAAAGAAACTAAAAAAATATTTTTTTTTCCAAAGTAACTAAAAAAATATTTTTTTTTAAAGTAACTAAAAAAATATTTTTTTTTCCAAAGTAACTAAAAAAATATATTTTTTTCCAAAGTAACTAAAAAAATATTTTTTTTTCCAAAGTAACTAAAAAAATATTTTTTTTCCCAAAGTAACTAAAAAAATATTTTTTTTTCCAAAGAAACTAAAAAAATATTTTTTTTCCCAAAGTAACTAAAAAAATATTTTTTTTTCCAAAGTAACTAAAAAAATATTTTTTTTTCCAAAGTAACTAAAAAAATATTTTTTTTCCCAAAGAAACTAAAAAAATATTTTTTTTTCCAAAGTAACTAAAAAAAAATTTTTTTTCCAAAGAAACTAAAAAAATATTTTTTTTTCCAAAGTAACTAAAAAAATATTTTTTTTTCCAAAGTAACTAAAAAAATTTTTTTTTTTCCAAAGTAACTAAAAAATTATTTTTTTTCCCAAAGTAACTAAAAAAATATTTTTTTTTCCAAAGTAACTAAAAAAATATTTTTTTTTCCAAAGTAACTAAAAAAATATTTTTTTTTCCAAAGTAACTAAAAAAATATTTTTTTTTCCAAAGTAACTAAAAAAATATTTTTTTTTCCAAAGTAACTAAAAAAATATTTTTTTTTCCAAAGTAACTAAAAAATTATTTTTTTTTCCAAAGTAACTAAAAAAATATTTTTTTCCCCAAAGTAACTAAAAAAATATTTTTTTTTCCAAAGTAAGTAAAAAAATTTTTTTTTTTCCAAAGTAACTAAAAAATTTTTTTTTTTTCCAAAGAAACTAAAAAAATATTTTTTTTTCCAAAGTAACTAAAAAAATATTTTTTTCCAAAGAAACTAAAAAAATATTTTTTTTTCCAAAGTAACAAAAAAAATATTTTTTTTTCCAAAGTAACTAAAAAAATATTTTTTTTTCCAAAGTAACTAAAAAAATATTTTTTTTTCCAAAGTAACTAAAAAAATATTTTTTTTCCAAAGTAACTAAAAAAATATTTTTTTTTCCAAAGTAACTAAAAAAATATTTTCTTTTCCAAAGTAACTAAAAAAATATTTTTTTTTCCAAAGTAACTAAAAAAAAAATTTTTTTTCCAAAGAAACTAAAAAAATATTTTTTTTTCCAAAGTAACTAAAAAAAAAAAAATTTTTCCAAAGAAACTAAAAAAATATTTTTTTTTCCAAAGTAACTAAAAAAAATTTTTTTTTTCCAAAGTAACTAAAAAAATATTTTTTTTTCCAAAGACCCTAAAAAAATATTTTTTTTTCCAAAGTAACTAAAAAAATAATTTTTTTTCCAAAGTAACTAAAAAATTATTTTTTTTCCCAAAGTAACTAAAAAAATATTTTTTTTTCCAAAGTAACTAAAAAAATATTTTTTTTCCAAAGTAACTAAAAAAATATTTTTTTTTCCAAAGTAACTAAAAAAATATTTTTTTTTCCAAAGTAATTAAAAAAATATTTTTTTTTCCAAAGTAACTAAAAAAATATTTTTTTTTCCAAAGTAACTAAAAAAAAAAATTTTTTTCCAAAGTAACTAAAAAAATATTTTTTTTTCCAAAGTAACTAAAAAAATATTTTTTTTTCCAAAGTAACTAAAAAAATATTTTTTTTTCCAAAGTAACTAAAAAAATATTTTTTTTTCCAAAGTAACTAAAAAAAAAATATTTTTTCCAAAGTAACTAAAAAAATATTTTTTTTTCCAAAGACCCTAAAAAAATATTTCTTTTTCCAAAGTAACTAAAAAATTATTTTTTTTCCCAAAGTAACTAAAAAAAAATTTTTTTCCCAAAGTAACTAAAAAAATATTTTTTTTTCCAAAGTAACTAAAAAAATATTTTTTTTTCCAAAGTGACTAAAAAAATATTTTTTTTTCCAAAGTAACTAAAAAAATATTTTTTTTTCCAAAGTAACTAAAAAAATATTTTTTTTTCCAAAGTAACTAAAAAAATATTTTTTTTTCCAAAGTAACTAAAAAAAATATTTTTTTTTCCAAAGTAACTAAAAAAATATTTTTTTTTCCAAAGTAACTAAAAAAATATTTTTTTTTCCAAAGAAACTAAAAAAATATTTTTTTTTCCAAAGTAACTAAAAAAATATTTTTTTTTCCAAAGTAACTAAAAAAATATTTTTTTTTCCAAAGTAACTAAAAAAATATTTTTTTTTCCAAAGAAACTAAAAAAATATTTTTTTTTTCCAAAGTAACTAAAAAAAAAAATTTTTTTCCAAAGAAACTAAAAAAATATTTTTTTTTCCAAAGTAACTAAAAAAATATTTTTTTTCCCAAAGTAACTAAAAAATTTTTTTTTTCCAAAGTAACTAAAAATATATATTTTTTTCCAAAGTAACTAAAAAAAATATTTTTTTTCGAAAGTAACTAAAAAAATATTTTTTTTTCCAAAGTAACTAAAAAAAATTTTTTTTTCCAAAGAAACTAAAAAAATATTTTTTTTTCCAAAGTAACTAAAAAAAATTTTTTTTTTCCAAAGTAACTAAAAAAATATTTTTTTTTCCAAAGTAACTAAAAAAATATTTTTTTTCCCAAAGTAACTAAAAAAATATTTTTTTTTCCAAAGTAACTAAAAAAATATTTTTTTTTCCAAAGTAACTAAAAAAATATTTTTTTTTCCAAAGTAACTAAAAAAATATTTTTTTTTCCAAAGTAACTAAAAAAATATTTTTTTTTCCAAAGTAACTAAAAAAATATTTTTTTTTCCAAAGAAACTAAAAAAATATTTTTTTTTCCAAAGTAACTAAAAAATTATTTTTTTTCCAAAGTAACTAAAAAAATATTTTTTTTTCCAAAGTAACTAAAAAAATATTTTTTTTTCCAAAGAAACAAAAAAAATATTTGTTTTTCCAAAGTAACTAAAAAAAAATTTTTTTTTCCAAAGAAACTAAAAAAATATTTTTTTTTCCAAAGTAACTAAAAAAATATTTTTTTTCCCAAAGTAACTAAAAAAATATTTTTTTTTCCAAAGTAACTAAAAAATATTTTTTTTTCCAAAGTAACTAAAAAAATATTTTTTTTTCCAAAGTAACTAAAAAAATATTTTTTTTTCCAAAGTAACTAAAAAAATATATTTTTTTCCAAAGTAACTAAAAAAATATTTTTTTTTCCAAAGTAACTAAAAAAATATTTTTTTTTCCAAAGTAACTAAAAAAATATTTTTTTTAAAGTAACTAAAAAAATATTTTTTTTTCCAAAGTAACTAAAAAAATATTTTTTTTTCCAAAGTAACTAAAAAAATATTTTTTTTTCCAAAGTAACTAAAAAAATATTTTTTTTCCCAAAGTAACTAAAAAAATATTTTTTTTTCCAAAGAAACTAAAAAAATATTTTTTTTTCCAAAGAAACTAAAAAAATATTTTTTTTTCCAAAGTAACTAAAAAAAATTTTTTTTTCCAAAGTAACTAAAAAAATATTTTTTTTTCCAAAGTAACTAAAAAAATATTTTTTTTTTCAAAGTAACTAAAAAAATATTTTTTTTTCCAAAGTAACTAAAAAAATATTTTTTTTCCCAAAGTAACTAAAAAAATATGTTTTTTTCCAAAGTAACTAAAAAAATATTTTTTTTCCCAAAGAAACTAAAAAAATATTTTTTTTTCCAAAGTAACTAAAAAAATATTTTTTTTCCCAAAGTAACTAAAAAAATATTTTTTTTTCCAAAGAAACTAAAAAAATATTTTTTTTTCCAAAGAAACTAAAAAAATATTTTTTTTTCCAAAGTAACTAAAAAAATATTTTTTTTCCCAAAGTAACTAAAAAAATATTTTTTTTTCCAAAGTAACTAAAAAAATATTTTTTTTCCCAAAGAAACTAAAAAAATATTTTTTTTTCCAAAGTAACTAAAAAATTTTTTTTTTCCAAAGAAACTAAAAAAATATATTTTTTTCCAAAGTAACTAAAAAAATATTTTTTTTTCCAAAGTAACTAAAAAAATATTTTTTTTTCCAAAGTAACTAAAAAAAAATTTTTTTTTCCAAAGTAACTAAAAAAATATTTTTTTTTCCAAAGTAACTAAAAAAATATTTTTTTTTCCAAAGTAACTAAAAAAATATTTTTTTTTCCAAAGTAACTAAAAAAATATTTTTTTTTCCAAAGTAACTAAAAAAATATTTTTTTTTCCAAAGTAACTAAAAAAATATTTTTTTTTCCAAAGAAACTAAAAAAATATTTTTTTTTTCCAAAGTAACTAAAAAAAAAAAAAAATTTCCAAAGAAACTAAAAAAAATTTTTTTTTTCCAAAGTAACTAAAAAAAAATTTTTTTTCCCAAAGTAACTAAAAAAATATTTTTTTTTCCAAAGTAACTAAAAAATATTTTTTTTTCCAAAGTAACTAAAAAAATATTTTTTTTCCAAAGTAACTAAAAAAATTTTTTTTTTTCCAAAGTAACTAAAAAAATATTTTTTTTTCCAAAGTAACTAAAAAAATATATTTTTTTCCAAAGAAACTAAAAAAATATTTTTTTTTCCAAAGTAACTAAAAAAAATTTTTTTTTTCCAAAGTAACTAAAAAAATATTTTTTTTTCCAAAGTAACTAAAAAAATATTTTTTTTTCCAAAGTAACTAAAAAAATATTTTTTTTTCCAAAGTAACTAAAAAAATATTTTTTTTTCCAAAGTAACTAAAAAAATATTTTTTTTTCCAAAGTAACTAAAAAAATATTTTTTTTCCAAAGTAACTAAAAAAATATTTTTTTTTCCAAAGTAACTAAAAAAATATTTTTTTTCCCAAAGTAACTAAAAAAATATTTTTTTTTCCAAAGTAACTAAAAAAATATTTTTTTTTCCAAAGAAACTAAAAAAATATTCTTTTTTCCAAAGTAACTAAAAAAAATTTTTTTTTCCAAAGTAACTAAAAAAATATTTTTTTTTCCAAAGTAACTAAAAAAATATTTTTTTTTCCAAAGAAACAAAAAAAATATTTTTTTTTCCAAAGTAACTAAAAAAAAAATTTTTTTTCCAAAGAAACTAAAAAAATATTTTTTTTTCCAAAGTAACTAAAAAAATATTTTTTTTCCCAAAGTAACTAAAAAAATATTTTTTTTTCCAAAGTAACTAAAAAATATTTTTTTTTCCAAAGTAACTAAAAAAAAATTTTTTTTCCAAAGTAACTAAAAAAATATTTTTTTTCCCAAAGTAACTAAAAAAATATTTTTTTTTCCAAAGAAACTAAAAAAATATTTTTTTTTCCAAAGTAACTAAAAAAATATTTTTTTTTCCAAAGTAACTAAAAAAATATTTTTTTTTCCAAAGTAACTAAAAAAAATTTTTTTTTCCAAAGAAACTAAAAAAATATTTTTTTTTCCAAAGTAACTAAAAAAAAAAAAAATTTTCCAAAGAAACTAAAAAAAATTTTTTTTTTCCAAAGTAACTAAAAAAATATTTTTTTTTCCAAAGTAACTAAAAAAATATTTTTTTTTCCAAAGTAACTAAAAAATATTTTTTTTTCCAAAGTAACTAAAAAAATATTTTTTTTTCCAAAGTAACTAAAAAAATATTTTTTTTCCCAAAGTAACTAAAAAAATATTTTTTTTCCCAAAGTAACTAAAAAAATATTTTTTTTTCCAAAGTAACTAAAAAAATATTTTTTTTTCCAAAGTAACTAAAAAAATATTTTTTTTTCCAAAGTAACTAAAAAAATATTTTTTTTCCCAAAGAAACTAAAAAAATATTTTTTTTTCCAAAGTAACTAAAAAAAATTTTTTTTCCAAAGAAACTAAAAAAATATATTTTTTTCCAAAGTAACTAAAAAATATTTTTTTTTCCAAAGTAACTAAAAAAATATTTTTTTTTCCAAAGTAACTAAAAAAATATTTTTTTTTCCAAAGTAACTAAAAAAATATTTTTTTTCCAAAGTAACTAAAAAAATATTTTTTTTTCCAAAGTAACTAAAAAAATATTTTTTTTTCCAAAGTAACTAAAAAAATATTTTTTTTTCCAAAGTAACTAAAAAAAAATTTTTTTTTCCAAAGAAACTAAAAATATATTTTTTTTCCAAAGTAACTAAAAAATTTTTTTTTTTTCCAAAGTAACTAAAAAAATATTTTTTTTTCCAAAGTAACTAAAAAAAAAAAAAAATTTTCCAAAGAAACTAAAAAAATATTTTTTTTTCCAAAGTAACTAAAAAAATATTTTTTTTTCCAAAGTAACTAAAAAAATATTTTTTTTTCCAAAGTAACTAAAAAAATATTTTTTTTTCCAAAGTAACTAAAAAAATATTTTTTTTTCCAAAGTAACTAAAAAAATATTTTTTTTCCAAAGTAACTAAAAAAATATTTTTTTTTCCAAAGTAACTAAAAAAATATTTTTTTTTCCAAAGTAACTAAAAAAATATTTTTTTTTCCAAAGTAACTAAAAAAATATTTTTTTTTCCAAAGTAACTAAAAAAATATTTTTTTTTCCAAAGAAACTAAAAAAATATTTTTTTTTCCAAAGAAACTAAAAAAATATTTTTTTTTCCAAAGAAACTAAAAAAATATTTTTTTTCCCAAAGAAACTAAAAAAATATTTTTTTTTCCAAAGTAACTAAAAAAAAAATTTTTTCCAAAGAAACTAAAAAAATATTTTTTTTTCCAAAGTAACTAAAAAATATTTTTTTTTCCAAAGTAACTAAAAAAATATTTTTTTTTCCAAAGTAACTAAAAAAATATTTTTTTTTCCAAAGTAACTAAAAAAATATTTTTTTTCCAAAGTAACTAAAAAAATATTTTTTTTTCCAAAGTAACTAAAAAAATATTTTTTTTTCCAAAGTAACTAAAAAAATATTTTTTTTTCCAAAGTAACTAAAAAAATATTTTTTTTTCCAAAGTAACTAAAAAAATATTTTTTTTTCCAAAGTAACTAAAAAAATATTTTTTTTTAAAGTAACTAAAAAAATATATTTTTTTCCAAAGTAACTAAAAAAATATTTTTTTTCCCAAAGTAACTAAAAAAATATTTTTTTTCCCAAAGTAACTAAAAAAATATTTTTTTTTCCAAAGTAACTAAAAAAATATTTTTTTTTCCAAAGTAACTAAAAAAATATTTTTTTTTCCAAAGTAACTAAAAAAATATTTTTTTTTCCAAAGTAACTAAAAAAATATTTTTTTTTCCAAAGTAACTAAAAAAATATTTTTTTTTCCAAAGACCCTAAAAAAATATTTTTTTTTCCAAAGTAACTAAAAAAATATTTTTTTTCCCAAAGTAACTAAAAAAAAAAAATTTTCCCAAAGTAACTAAAAAAATATTTTTTTTTCCAAAGTAACTAAAAAAATTTTTTTTTTTCCAAAGTAACTAAAAAAATATTTTTTTTTCCAAAGTAACTAAAAAAATATTTTTTTTTCCAAAGTAACTAAAAAAATATTTTTTTTTCCAAAGTAACTAAAAAAATATTTTTTTTTCCAAAGTAACTAAAAAAATTTTTTTTTTTCCAAAGTAACTAAAAAAATATTTTTTTTTCCAAAGTAACTAAAAAAATATTTTTTTTTCCAAAGTAACTAAAAAAATATTTTTTTTTCCAAAGTAACTAAAAAATTATTTTTTTTCCAAAGTAACTAAAAAAATATTTTTTTTTCCAAAGTAACTAAAAAAATATTTTTTTTTCCAAAGAAACAAAAAAATATTTGTTTTTCCAAAGTAACTAAAAAAAAATTTTTTTTTCCAAAGAAACTAAAAAAATATTTTTTTTTCCAAAGTAACTAAAAAAATATTTTTTTTCCCAAAGTAACTAAAAAAATATTTTTTTTTCCAAAGTAACTAAAAAATATATTTTTTTCCAAAGTAACTAAAAAAATATTTTTTTTTCCAAAGTAACTAAAAAAATATTTTTTTTTCCAAAGTAACTAAAAAAATATTTTTTTTTCCAAAGTAACTAAAAAAATATTTTTTTTTCCAAAGTAACTAAAAAAATATATTTTTTTAAAGTAACTAAAAAAATATTTTTTTTTCCAAAGTAACTAAAAAAATATTTTTTTTTCCAAAGTAACTAAAAAAATATTTTTTTTTCCAAAGTAACTAAAAAAATATTTTTTTTCCCAAAGTAACTAAAAAAATATTTTTTTTTCCAAAGAAACTAAAAAAATATTTTTTTTTCCAAAGAAACTAAAAAAATATTTTTTTTTCCAAAGTAACTAAAAAAATATTTTTTTTCCCAAAGTAACTAAAAAAATATTTTTTTTTCCAAAGTAACTAAAAAAATATTTTTTTTCCCAAAGAAACTAAAAAAATATTTTTTTTTCCAAAGTAACTAAAAAAAAAATTTTTTCCAAAGAAACTAAAAAAATATTTTTTTTTCCAAAGTAACTAAAAAAATATTTTTTTTTCCAAAGTAACTAAAAAAATTTTTTTTTTCCAAAGTAACTAAAAAAATATTTTGTTTTCCAAAGTAACTAAAAAAATATTTTTTTTTCCAAAGTAACTAAAAAATTTTTTTTTTTTCCAAAGTAACTAAAAAAATATTTTTTTTTCCAAAGTAACTAAAAAAATATTTTTTTTTCCAAAGTAACTAAAAAAATATTTTTTTTTCCAAAGTAACTAAAAAAATATTTTTTTTTCCAAAGAAACTAAAAAAATATTATTTTTTTTCCAAAGTAACTAAAAAAAAAAAAAAATTTCCAAAGAAACTAAAAAAATATTTTTTTTTCCAAAGTAACTAAAAAAATATTTTTTTTTCCCAAAGTAACTAAAAAAATATTTTTTTTTCCAAAGTAACTAAAAAATATTTTTTTTTCCAAAGTAACTAAAAAAATATTTTTTTTCCCAAAGTAACTAAAAAAAAATTTTTTTTTCCAAAGTAACTAAAAAAATATTTTTTTTTCCAAAGTAACTAAAAAAATTTTTTTTTTCCAAAGAAACTAAAAAAATATTTTTTTTTCCAAAGTAACTAAAAAAATTTTTTTTTTCCAAAGTAACTAAAAAAATATTTTTTTTTCCAAAGTAACTAAAAAAATATTTTTTTTTCCAAAGTAACTAAAAAAATATTTTTTTTTCCAAAGTAACTAAAAAAATATTTTTTTTTCCAAAGTAACTAAAAAAAATATTTTTTTTTCCAAAGTAACTAAAAAAATATTTTTTTTTCCAAAGTAACTAAAAAAATATTTTTTTTTCCAAAGTAACTAAAAAAATATTTTTTTTCCCAAAGTAACTAAAAAAATATTTTTTTTTCCAAAGTAACTAAAAAAATATTTTTTTTTCCAAAGAAACTAAAAAAATATTTTTTTTTCCAAAGTAACTAAAAAAATATTTTTTTTCCAAAGTAACTAAAAAAATATTTTTTTTCCCAAAGTAACTAAAAAAATATTTTTTTTTCCAAAGTAACTAAAAAATATTTTTTTTTCCAAAGTAACTAAAAAAATATTTTTTTTCCCAAAGTAACTAAAAAAATATTTTTTTTTCCAAAGTAACTAAAAAATATTTTTTTTTCCAAAGTAACTAAAAAAATATTTTTTTTTCCAAAGTAACTAAAAAAATATTTTTTTTTCCAAAGTAACTAAAAAAATATTTTGTTTTCCAAAGTAACTAAAAAAATATTTTTTTTTCCAAAGTAACTAAAAAAAATTTTTTTTTTCCAAAGTAACTAAAAAAATATTTTGTTTTCCAAAGTAACTAAAAAAATATTTTTTTTTCCAAAGTAACTAAAAAAATTTTTTTTTTTCCAAAGTAACTAAAAAAATATTTTTTTTTCCAAAGTAACTAAAAAAATATTTTTTTTTCCAAAGTAACTAAAAAAATATTTTTTTTTCCAAAGTAACTAAAAAAATATTTTTTTTTCCAAAGAAACTAAAAAAATATTATTTTTTTTCCAAAGTAACTAAAAAAAAAAAAAAATTTCCAAAGAAACTAAAAAAATATTTTTTTTTCCAAAGTAACTAAAAAAATATTTTTTTTTCCCAAAGTAACTAAAAAAATATTTTTTTTTCCAAAGTAACTAAAAAATATTTTTTTTTCCAAAGTAACTAAAAAAATATTTTTTTTCCCAAAGTAACTAAAAAAATTTTTTTTTTTCCAAAGTAACTAAAAAAATATTTTTTTTTCCAAAGTAACTAAAAAAATTTTTTTTTTCCAAAGAAACTAAAAAAATATTTTTTTTTCCAAAGTAACTAAAAAAATTTTTTTTTTCCAAAGTAACTAAAAAAATATTTTTTTTTCCAAAGTAACTAAAAAAATATTTTTTTTTCCAAAGTAACTAAAAAAATATTTTTTTTTCCAAAGTAACTAAAAAAATATTTTTTTTTCCAAAGTAACTAAAAAAAATATTTTTTTTTCCAAAGTAACTAAAAAAATATTTTTTTTTCCAAAGTAACTAAAAAAATATTTTTTTTTCCAAAGTAACTAAAAAAATATTTTTTTTCCCAAAGTAACTAAAAAAATATTTTTTTTTCCAAAGTAACTAAAAAAATATTTTTTTTTCCAAAGAAACTAAAAAAATATTTTTTTTTCCAAAGTAACTAAAAAAATATTTTTTTTCCAAAGTAACTAAAAAAATATTTTTTTTCCCAAAGTAACTAAAAAAATATTTTTTTTTCCAAAGTAACTAAAAAATATTTTTTTTTCCAAAGTAACTAAAAAAATATTTTTTTTTCCAAAGTAACTAAAAAAATATTTTTTTTTCCAAAGTAACTAAAAAAATATTTTTTTTTCCAAAGTAACTAAAAAAATATTTTTTTTTCCAAAGTAACTAAAAAAATATATTTTTTTAAAGTAACTAAAAAAATATTTTTTTTTCCAAAGTAACTAAAAAAATATTTTTTTTTCCAAAGTAACTAAAAAAATATTTTTTTTTCCAAAGAAACTAAAAAAATATTTTTTTTCCAAAGAAACTAAAAAAATATTTTTTTTTCCAAAGTAACTAAAAAAATATTTTTTTTCCCAAAGTAACTAAAAAAAAATTTTTTTTTCCAAAGTAACTAAAAAAATATTTTTTTTCCCAAAGAAACTAAAAAAATATTTTTTTTCCAAAGTAACTAAAAAAAAGTTTTTTTCCAAAGAAACTAAAAAAATATTTTTTTTTCCAAAGTAACTAAAAAAATATTTTTTTTTCCAAAGTAACTAAAAAAAATTTTTTTTTTCCAAAGTAACTAAAAAAATATTTTGTTTTCCAAAGTAACTAAAAAAATATTTTTTTTTCCAAAGTAACTAAAAAAATATTTTTTTTTCCAAAGTAACTAAAAAAATATTTTTTTTTCCAAAGTAACTAAAAAAATATTTTTTTTTCCAAAGTAACTAAAAAAATATTTTTTTTTCCAAAGTAACTAAAAAAATATTTTTTTTTCCAAAGAAACTAAAAAAATATTATTTTTTTTCCAAAGTAACTAAAAAAAAAAAAAAAATTTCCAAAGAAACTAAAAAAATATTTTTTTTTCCAAAGTAACTAAAAAAATATTTTTTTTTCCCAAAGTAACTAAAAAAATATTTTTTTTTCCAAAGTAACTAAAAAATATTTTTTTTTCCAAAGTAACTAAAAAAATATTTTTTTTTCCAAAGTAACTAAAAAAAATTTTTTTTTTCCAAAGTAACTAAAAAAATATTTTTTTTTCCAAAGTAACTAAAAAAATTTTTTTTTTCCAAAGAAACTAAAAAAATATTTTTTTTTCCAAAGTAACTAAAAAAATTTTTTTTTTTCCAAAGTAACTAAAAAAAATTTTTTTTCCAAAGAAACTAAAAAAATATTTTTTTTTCCAAAGTAACTAAAAAAATATTTTTTTTTCCAAAGTAACTAAAAAAAATATTTTTTTTTCCAAAGTAACTAAAAAAATATTTTTTTTTCCAAAGTAACTAAAAAAATATTTTTTTTTCCAAAGTAACTAAAAAAATATTTTTTTTTCCAAAGTAACTAAAAAAATATTTTTTTTTCCAAAGTAACTAAAAAAATAATTTTTTTTCCAAAGTAACTAAAAAAATAATTTTTTTTCCAAAGAAACTAAAAAAATATTTTTTTTTTCCAAAGTAACTAAAAAAAAAATTTTTTTTCCAAAGAAACTAAAAAAATATTTTTTTTTCCAAAGTAACTAAAAAAATATTTTTTTTTCCCAAAGTAACTAAAAAAAATTTTTTTTTTCCAAAGTAACTAAAAAATATTTTTTTTTCCAAAGTAACTAAAAAAATATTTTTTTTCCAAAGTAACTAAAAAAAATTTTTTTTTTTCCAAAGTAACTAAAAAAATATTTTTTTTTCCAAAGTAACTAAAAAAATATATTTTTTTCCAAAGAAACTAAAAAAATATTTTTTTTTCCAAAGTAACTAAAAAAAAATTTTTTTTTCCAAAGTAACTAAAAAAATATTTTTTTTTCCAAAGTAACTAAAAAAATATTTTTTTTTCCAAAGTAACAAAAAAAATATTTTTTTTTCCAAAGTAACTAAAAAAATATTTTTTTTTCCAAAGTAACTAAAAAAATATTTTTTTTCCAAAGTAACTAAAAAAATATTTTTTTTTCCAAAGTAACTAAAAAAATATTTTTTTTTCCAAAGTAACTAAAAAAATATTTTTTTTCCCAAAGTAACTAAAAAAATATTTTTTTTTCCAAAGTAACTAAAAAAATATTTTTTTTTCCAAAGAAACTAAAAAAATATTCTTTTTCCAAAGTAACTAAAAAAATTTTTTTTTTCCAAAGTAACTAAAAAAATATTTTTTTTTCCAAAGTAACTAAAAAAATATTTTTTTTTCCAAAGAAACAAAAAAAATATTTTTTTTTCCAAAGTAACTAAAAAAAAAATTTTTTTTCCAAAGAAACTAAAAAAATATTTTTTTTTCCAAAGTAACTAAAAAAATATTTTTTTTCCCAAAGTAACTAAAAAAATATTTTTTTTTCCAAAGTAACTAAAAAATATTTTTTTTTCCAAAGTAACTAAAAAAATATATTTTTTTCCAAAGTAACTAAAAAAATATTTTTTTCCCCAAAGTAACTAAAAAAATATTTTTTTTTCCAAAGAAACTAAAAAAATATTTTTTTTTCCAAAGTAACTAAAAAAAATTTTTTTTTCCAAAGTAACTAAAAAAATATTTTTTTTTCCAAAGTAACTAAAAAAAATTTTTTTTTCCAAAGAAACTAAAAAAATATTTTTTTTTCCAAAGTAACTAAAAAAAAAAATTTTTTTCCAAAGAAACTAAAAAAATTTTTTTTTTCCAAAGTAACTAAAAAAAATTTTTTTTTTCCAAAGTAACTAAAAAAATTTTTTTTTTTCCAAAGTAACTAAAACATTTTTTTTTTCCAAAGTAACTAAAAATATATTTTTTTTTCCAAAGTAACTAAAAAAATATTTTTTTTTCCAAAGTAACTAAAAAAATTTTTTTTTTTCCAAAGTAACTAAAAAAATATTTTTTTTTCCAAAGTAACTAAAAAATTTTTTTTTTTTCCAAAGTAACTAAAAACATTTTTTTTTTTCCAAAGTAACTAAAAAAATATTTTTTTTTTCCAAAGTAACTAAAAAAATATTTTTTTTTCCAAAGTAACTAAAAAAATATTTTTTTTTCCAAAGTAACTAAAAAAATATTTTTTTTCCCAAAGTAACTAAAAAAATATTTTTTTTCCCAAAGTAACTAAAAAAATATTTTTTCTTCCAAAGTAACTAAAAAAATATTTTTTTTTCCAAAGTAACTAAAAAAATATTTTTTTTCCCAAAGAAACTAAAAAAATATTTTTTTTTCCAAAGTAACTAAAAAAAAATTTTTTTCCAAAGAAACTAAAAAAATATTTTTTTTTCCAAAGTAACTAAAAAATATTTTTTTTTCCAAAGTAACTAAAAAAATATTTTTTTTTCCAAAGTAACTAAAAAAATATTTTTTTTTCCAAAGTAACTAAAAAAATATTTTTTTTCCAAAGTAACTAAAAAAATATTTTTTTTTCCAAAGTAACTAAAAAAAATTTTTTTTTTCCAAAGTAACTAAAAAAATATTTTTTTTTCCAAAGTAACTAAAAAAAAATTTTTTTTTCCAAAGAAACTAAAAATATATATTTTTTTCCAAAGTAACTAAAAAAATTTTTTTTTTTCCAAAGTAACTAAAAAAATATTTTTTTTTCCAAAGTAACTAAAAAAAAAAAAATTTTTCCAAAGAAACTAAAAAAATATTTTTTTTTCCAAAGTAACTAAAAAAATATTTTTTTTTCCAAAGTAACTAAAAAAATATTTTTTTTTCCAAAGTAACTAAAAAAATATTTTTTTTCCAAAGTAACTAAAAAAATATTTTTTTTTCCAAAGTAACTAAAAAAATATTTTTTTTTCCAAAGTAACTAAAAAAATATTTTTTTTTCCAAAGTAACTAAAAAAATATTTTTTTTTTCCAAAGTAACTAAAAAAATATATTTTTTTCCAAAGAAACTAAAAAAATTTTTTTTTTTCCAAAGTAACTAAAAAAATATTTTTTTTTCCAAAGTAACTAAAAAAAAAAAAAATTTTCCAAAGAAACTAAAAAAATATTTTTTTTTCCAAAGTAACTAAAAAAAAATTTTTTCCAAAGAAACTAAAAAAATATTTTTTTTTCCAAAGTAACTAAAAAAAATTTTTTTTTTCCAAAGTAACTAAAAAAATATTTTTTTTTCCAAAGTAACTAAAAAAATATTTTTTTTTCCAAAGAAACTAAAAAAATATTTTTTTTTCCAAAGTAACTAAAAAAATATTTTTTTTTCCAAAGTAACTAAAAAAATATTTTTTTTTCCAAAGTAACTAAAAAAATATTTTTTTTTCCAAAGAAACTAAAAAAATATATTTTTTTTCCAAAGTAACTAAAAAAAATTTTTTTTTCCAAAGAAACTAAAAAAATATTTTTTTTTCCAAAGTAACTAAAAAAATATTTTTTTTCCCAAAGTAACTAAAAAAATATTTTTTTTTCCAAAGTAACTAAAAAATATTTTTTTTTCCAAAGTAACTAAAAAAATATTTTTTTTTCCAAAGTAACTAAAAAAAATTTTTTTTTTCCAAAGTAACTAAAAAAATATTTTTTTTTCCAAAGTAACTAAAAAAATATTTTTTTTTCCAAAGAAACTAAAAAAATATTTTTTTTTCCAAAGTAAGTAAAAAAAATTTTTTTTCCAAAGTAACTAAAAAAAATTTTTTTTTTCCAAAGTAACTAAAAAAATATTTTTTTTTCCAAAGTAACTAAAAAAAAAAATTTTTTTCCAAAGTAACTAAAACATTTTTTTTTTTCCAAAGTAACTAAAAAAATATTTTTTTTTCCAAAGTAACTAAAAAAATATTTTTTTTTCCAAAGTAACTAAACAAATATTTTTTTTTCCAAAGTAACTAAAAAAATATTTTTTTTTCCAAAGTAACTAAAAAAATATTTTTTTTTCCAAAGTAACTAAAAAAATATTTTTTTTTCCAAAGAAACTAAAAAAATATTTTTTTTTCCAAAGTAACTAAAAAAATTTTTTTTTTCCAAAGTAACTAAAAAAATATTTTTTTTCCAAAGTAACTAAAAAAATATTTTTTTTTCCAAAGAAACAAAAAAAATATTTTTTTTTCCAAAGTAACTAAAAAAATTTTTTTTTTTCCAAAGAAACAAAAAAAATATTTTTTTTTCCAAAGTAACTAAAAAAAATTTTTTTTTCCCAAAGTAACTAAAAAAATATTTTTTTTTCCAAAGTAACTAAAAAATATTTTTTTTTCCAAAGTAACTAAAAAAATATTTTTTTTTCCAAAGTAACTAAAAAAATATTTTTTTTTCCAAAGTAACTAAAAAAATATTTTTTTTTCCAAAGTAACTAAAAAAATATTTTTTTTTCCAAAGTAACTAAAAAAATATTTTTTTTTCCAAAGTAACTAAAAAAATATTTTTTTTTAAAGTAACTAAAAAAATATTTTTTTTTCCAAAGTAACTAAAAAAATATATTTTTTTCCAAAGTAACTAAAAAAATATTTTTTTTTCCAAAGTAACTAAAAAAATATTTTTTTTCCCAAAGTAACTAAAAAAATATTTTTTTTTCCAAAGAAACTAAAAAAATATTTTTTTTCCCAAAGTAACTAAAAAAATATTTTTTTTTCCAAAGTAACTAAAAAAATATTTTTTTTTCCAAAGTAACTAAAAAAATATTTTTTTTCCCAAAGAAACTAAAAAAATATTTTTTTTTCCAAAGTAACTAAAAAAAAATTTTTTTTCCAAAGAAACTAAAAAAATATTTTTTTTTCCAAAGTAACTAAAAAAATATTTTTTTTTCCAAAGTAACTAAAAAAATTTTTTTTTTTCCAAAGTAACTAAAAAATTATTTTTTTTCCCAAAGTAACTAAAAAAATATTTTTTTTTCCAAAGTAACTAAAAAAATATTTTTTTTTCCAAAGTAACTAAAAAAATATTTTTTTTTCCAAAGTAACTAAAAAAATATTTTTTTTTCCAAAGTAACTAAAAAAATATTTTTTTTTCCAAAGTAACTAAAAAAATATTTTTTTTTCCAAAGTAACTAAAAAATTATTTTTTTTTCCAAAGTAACTAAAAAAATATTTTTTTCCCCAAAGTAACTAAAAAAATATTTTTTTTCCCAAAGTAACTAAAAAATTTTTTTTTTTTCCAAAGAAACTAAAAAAATATTTTTTTTTCCAAAGTAACTAAAAAAATATTTTTTTCCAAAGAAACTAAAAAAATATTTTTTTTTCCAAAGTAACAAAAAAAATATTTTTTTTTCCAAAGTAACTAAAAAAATATTTTTTTTTCCAAAGTAACTAAAAAAATATTTTTTTTTCCAAAGTAACTAAAAAAATATTTTTTTTCCAAAGTAACTAAAAAAATATTTTTTTTTCCAAAGTAACTAAAAAAATATTTTTTTTTCCAAAGTAACTAAAAAAATATTTTTTTTTCCAAAGTAACTAAAAAAAAAAATTTTTTTCCAAAGAAACTAAAAAAATATTTTTTTTTCCAAAGTAACTAAAAAAAAAAAATTTTTTCCAAAGAAACTAAAAAAATATTTTTTTTTCCAAAGTAACTAAAAAAAATTTTTTTTTTCCAAAGTAACTAAAAAAATATTTTTTTTTCCAAAGACCCTAAAAAAATATTTTTTTTTCCAAAGTAACTAAAAAAATAATTTTTTTTCCAAAGTAACTAAAAAATTATTTTTTTTCCCAAAGTAACTAAAAAAATATTTTTTTTTCCAAAGTAACTAAAAAAATATTTTTTTTCCAAAGTAACTAAAAAAATATTTTTTTTTCCAAAGTAACTAAAAAAATATTTTTTTTTCCAAAGTAACTAAAAAAATATTTTTTTTTCCAAAGTAACTAAAAAAATATTTTTTTTTCCAAAGTAACTAAAAAAAAAAATTTTTTTCCAAAGTAACTAAAAAAATATTTTTTTTTCCAAAGTAACTAAAAAAATATTTTTTTTTCCAAAGTAACTAAAAAAATATTTTTTTTTCCAAAGTAACTAAAAAAATATTTTTTTTTCCAAAGTAACTAAAAAAAAAATATTTTTTCCAAAGTAACTAAAAAAATATTTTTTTTTCCAAAGACCCTAAAAAAATATTTTTTTTTCCAAAGTAACTAAAAAAATATTTTTTTTTAAAGTAACTAAAAAAAATATTTTTTTTCCAAAGTAACTAAAAAAATATTTTTTTTTCCAAAGTAACTAAAAAAATATTTTTTTTTCCAAAGTAACTAAAAAAATATTTTTTTTCCCAAAGTAACTAAAAAAATATTTTTTTTTCCAAAGTAACTAAAAAAATATTTTTTTTCCAAAGTAACTAAAAAAATATTTTTTTTCCCAAAGAAACTAAAAAAATATTTTTTTTTTCCCAAAGAAACTAAAAAAATATTTTTTTTTCCAAAGTAACTAAAAAAAATATTTTTTTTCCAAAGAAACTAAAAAAATATTTTTTTTTCCAAAGTAACTAAAAAATATATTTTTTTCCAAAGTAACTAAAAAAATATTTTTTTTTCCAAAGTAACTAAAAAAATATTTTTTTTCCAAAGCAACTAAAAAAATATTTTTTTTTCCAAAGTAACTAAAAAAATATATTTTTTTAAAGTAACTAAAAAAATATTTTTTTTTCCAAAGTAACTAAAAAAATATTTTTTTTCCAAAGTAACTAAAAAAATATTTTTTTTTCCAAAGTAACTAAAAAAATATTTTTTTTCCCAAAGTAACTAAAAAAATATTTTTTTTTCCAAAGAAACTAAAAAAATTTTTTTTTTTCCAAAGTAACTAAAAAAAATTTTTTTTTTCCAAAGTAACTAAAAAAATATTTTTTTTTCCAAAGTAACTAAAAAAAATTTTTTTTTTCCAAAGTAACTAAAAAAATATTTTTTTTTCCAAAGTAACTAAAAAAATATTTTTTTTTCCAAAGTAACTAAAAAAATATTTTTTTTCCAAAGTAACTAAAAAAATATTTTTTTTCCAAAGTAACTAAAAAAATATTTTTTTTTCCAAAGTAACTAAAAAAATATTTTTTTTTCCAAAGTAACTAAAAAAATATTTTTTTTTCCAAAGTAACTAAAAAAATATTTTTTTTTCCAAAGTAACTAAAAAAATATTTTTTTTTCCAAAGTAACTAAAAAAATATTTTTTTTTCCAAAGTAACTAAAAAAATATATTTTTTTCCAAAGTAACTAAAAAATATATTTTTTTTTAAAGTAACTAAAAAAAATATTTTTTTTCCAAAGTAACTAAAAAAATATTTTTTTTTCCAAAGTAACTAAAAAAATATTTTTTTTTCCAAAGTAACTAAAAAAATATTTTTTTTCCCAAAGTAACTAAAAAAATATTTTTTTTTCCAAAGAAACTAAAAAAATATTTTTTTTTCCAAAGTAACTAAAAAAATATTTTTTTTCCAAAGTAACTAAAAAAAAATTTTTTTTTCCAAAGTAACTAAAAAAATATTTTTTTTTCCAAAGTAACTAAAAAAATATTTTTTTTCCCAAAGTAACTAAAAAAATATTTTTTTTTCCAAAGAAACTAAAAAAATATTTTTTTTTCCAAAGTAACTAAAAAAATATTTTTTTTTCCAAAGTAACTAAAAAAATATTTTTTTTTCCAAAGTAACTAAAAAAATATTTTTTTTCCCAAAGAAACTAAAAAAATATTTTTTTTTCCCAAAGAAACTAAAAAAATATTTTTTTTTCCAAAGTAACTAAAAAAAATATTTTTTTTCCAAAGAAACTAAAAAAATATTTTTTTTTCCAAAGTAACTAAAAAAATATTTTTTTTTCCAAAGTAACTAAAAAATATATTTTTTTTTAAAGTAACTAAAAAAAATATTTTTTTTCCAAAGTAACTAAAAAAATATTTTTTTTTCCAAAGTAACTAAAAAAATATTTTTTTTTCCAAAGTAACTAAAAAAATATTTTTTTTCCCAAAGTAACTAAAAAAATATTTTTTTTTCCAAAGAAACTAAAAAAATATTTTTTTTTCCAAAGTAACTAAAAAAATATTTTTTTTCCAAAGTAACTAAAAAAATATTTTTTTTTCCAAAGTAACTAAAAAAATATTTTTTTTCCCAAAGTAACTAAAAAAATATTTTTTTTTCCAAAGAAACTAAAAAAATATTTTTTTTTCCAAAGTAACTAAAAAAATATTTTTTTTTCCAAAGTAACTAAAAAAATATTTTTTTTTCCAAAGTAACTAAAAAAATATTTTTTTTCCCAAAGAAACTAAAAAAATATTTTTTTTTCCCAAAGAAACTAAAAAAATATTTTTTTTTCCAAAGTAACTAAAAAATATATTTTTTTCCAAAGTAACTAAAAAAATATTTTTTTTTCCAAAGTAACTAAAAAAATATTTTTTTTCCAAAGTAACTAAAAAAATATTTTTTTTTCCAAAGTAACTAAAAAAATATTTTTTTTTAAAGTAACTAAAAAAATATTTTTTTTTCCAAAGTAACTAAAAAAATATTTTTTTTTCCAAAGTAACTAAAAAAATATTTTTTTTTCCAAAGTAACTAAAAAAATATTTTTTTTTCCAAAGTAACTAAAAAAAATTTTTTTTTTCCAAAGTAACTAAAAAAATATTTTTTTTTCCAAAGTAACTAAAAAAATATTTTTTTTTCCAAAGTAACTAAAAAAATATTTTTTTTCCAAAGTAACTAAAAAAATATTTTTTTTCCAAAGTAACTAAAAAAATATTTTTTTTTCCAAAGTAACTAAAAAAATATTTTTTTTTCCAAAGTAACTAAAAAAATATTTTTTTTTCCAAAGTAACTAAAAAAATATTTTTTTTCCAAAGTAACTAAAAAAATATTTTTTTTTTCCAAAGTAACTAAAAAAATATTTTTTTTTCCAAAGTAACTAAAAAAATATTTTTTTTTCCAAAGTAACTAAAAAAATATTTTTTTTTCCAAAGAAACTAAAAAAATATTTTTTTTTCCAAAGTAACTAAAAAAAATTTTTTTTTTCCAAAGTAACTAAAAAAATATTTTTTTTTCCAAAGTAACTAAAAAAATATTTTTTTTTCCAAAGAAACTAAAAAAATATTTTTTTTCCCAAAGTAACTAAAAAAAAAAAATTTTTTCCAAAGAAACTAAAAAAATATTTTTTTTTCCAAAGTAACTAAAAAAAATTTCTTTTTTCCAAAGTAACTAAAAAAATATTTTTTTTTCCAAAGAAACTAAAAAAATATTTTTTTTTCCAAAGTAACTAAAAAAATTTTTTTTTTCCAAAGTAACTAAAAAAATTTTTTTTTCCCAAAGTAACTAAAAAATTTTTTTTTTCCAAAGTAACTAAAAAAATATTTTTTTTCCCAAAGTAACTAAAAAAATATTTTTTTTTCCAAAGTAACTAAAAAAATATTTTTTTTTCCAAAGTAACTAAAAAAATATTTTTTTTTCCAAAGTAACTAAAAAAATATATTTTTTTCCAAAGTAACTAAAAAAATATTTTTTTTTCCAAAGTAACTAAAAAAATATATTTTTTTCCAAAGTAACTAAAAAAATATTTTTTTTTCCAAAGTAACTAAAAAAATATTTTTTTTTCCAAAGAAACTAAAAAAATATTTTTTTTCCCAAAGTAACTAAAAAAATATTTTTTTTTCCAAAGTAACTAAAAAAATATTTTTTTTTCCAAAGTAACTAAAAAAATATTTTTTTTCCCAAAGAAACTAAAAAAATATTTTTTTTCCCAAAGTAACTAAAAAAATATTTTTTTTTCCAAAGTAACTAAAAAATATTTTTTTTTTCCAAAGAAACTAAAAAAATATTTTTTTTTCCAAAGTAACTAAAAAAAATTTTTTTTTTCCAAAGTAACTAAAAAAATATTTTTTTTCCCAAAGAAACTAAAAAAATATTTTTTTTTCCAAAGTAACTAAAAAATTTTTTTTTTCCAAAGTAACTAAAAAAATATTTTTTTTCCAAAGTAACTAAAAAAAATTTTTTTTTTCCAAAGTAACTAAAAAAATATTTTTTTTTCCAAAGTAACTAAAAAAATATATTTTTTTAAAGTAACTAAAAAAAAATTTTTTTTTCCAAAGTAACTAAAAAAATATTTTTTTTTCCAAAGTAACTAAAAAAATATTTTTTTTTCCAAAGTAACTAAAAAAATATTTTTTTTTCCAAAGTAACTAAAAAAATATTTTTTTTTCCAAAGTAACTAAAAAAATATTTTTTTTTCCAAAGAAACTAAAAAAATATTATTTTTTTTCCAAAGTAACTAAAAAAAAAAAAAAAATTTCCAAAGAAACTAAAAAAATATTTTTTTTTCCAAAGTAACTAAAAAAATATTTTTTTTTCCCAAAGTAACTAAAAAAATATTTTTTTTTCCAAAGTAACTAAAAAATATTTTTTTTTCCAAAGTAACTAAAAAAATATTTTTTTTTCCAAAGTAACTAAAAAAAATTTTTTTTTTCCAAAGTAACTAAAAAAATATTTTTTTTTCCAAAGTAACTAAAAAAATTTTTTTTTTCCAAAGAAACTAAAAAAATATTTTTTTTTCCAAAGTAACTAAAAAAATTTTTTTTTTTCCAAAGTAACTAAAAAAAATTTTTTTTCCAAAGAAACTAAAAAAATATTTTTTTTTCCAAAGTAACTAAAAAAATATTTTTTTTTCCAAAGTAACTAAAAAAAATATTTTTTTTTCCAAAGTAACTAAAAAAATATTTTTTTTTCCAAAGTAACTAAAAAAATATTTTTTTTTCCAAAGTAACTAAAAAAATATTTTTTTTTCCAAAGTAACTAAAAAAATATTTTTTTTTCCAAAGTAACTAAAAAAATAATTTTTTTTCCAAAGTAACTAAAAAAATAATTTTTTTTCCAAAGAAACTAAAAAAATATTTTTTTTTTCCAAAGTAACTAAAAAAAAAAATTTTTTTCCAAAGAAACTAAAAAAATATTTTTTTTTCCAAAGTAACTAAAAAAATATTTTTTTTTCCCAAAGTAACTAAAAAAATTTTTTTTTTTCCAAAGTAACTAAAAAATATTTTTTTTTCCAAAGTAACTAAAAAAATATTTTTTTTTCCAAAGTAACTAAAAAAAATTTTTTTTTTTCCAAAGTAACTAAAAAAATATTTTTTTTTCCAAAGTAACTAAAAAAATATATTTTTTTCCAAAGAAACTAAAAAAATATTTTTTTTTCCAAAGTAACTAAAAAAATTTTTTTTTTTCCAAAGTAACTAAAAAAATATTTTTTTTTCCAAAGTAACTAAAAAAATATTTTTTTTTCCAAAGTAACAAAAAAAATATTTTTTTTTCCAAAGTAACTAAAAAAATATTTTTTTTTCCAAAGTAACTAAAAAAATATTTTTTTTCCAAAGTAACTAAAAAAATATTTTTTTTTCCAAAGTAACTAAAAAAATATTTTTTTTTCCAAAGTAACTAAAAAAATATTTTTTTTCCCAAAGTAACTAAAAAAATATTTTTTTTTCCAAAGTAACTAAAAAAATATTTTTTTTTCCAAAGAAACTAAAAAAATATTCTTTTTCCAAAGTAACTAAAAAAATTTTTTTTTTCCAAAGTAACTAAAAAAATATTTTTTTTTCCAAAGTAACTAAAAAAATATTTTTTTTTCCAAAGAAACAAAAAAAATATATTTTTTTCCAAAGTAACTAAAAAAAAAATTTTTTTTCCAAAGAAACTAAAAAAATATTTTTTTTTCCAAAGTAACTAAAAAAATATTTTTTTTCCCAAAGTAACTAAAAAAATATTTTTTTTTCCAAAGTAACTAAAAAATATTTTTTTTTCCAAAGTAACTAAAAAAATATATTTTTTTCCAAAGTAACTAAAAAAATATTTTTTTCCCCAAAGTAACTAAAAAAATATTTTTTTTTCCAAAGAAACTAAAAAAATATTTTTTTTTCCAAAGTAACTAAAAAAAATTTTTTTTTCCAAAGTAACTAAAAAAATATTTTTTTTTCCAAAGTAACTAAAAAAAATTTTTTTTTCCAAAGAAACTAAAAAAATATTTTTTTTTCCAAAGTAACTAAAAAAAAAAATTTTTTTCCAAAGAAACTAAAAAATTTTTTTTTTTCCAAAGTAACTAAAAAAATTTTTTTTTTTCCAAAGTAACTAAAAAAATTTTTTTTTTTCCAAAGTAACTAAAACATTTTTTTTTTCCAAAGTAACTAAAAATATATTTTTTTTTCCAAAGTAACTAAAAAAATATTTTTTTTTCCAAAGTAACTAAAAAAATTTTTTTTTTTCCAAAGTAACTAAAAAAATATTTTTTTTTCCAAAGTAACTAAAAAATTTTTTTTTTTTCCAAAGTAACTAAAAACATTTTTTTTTTTCCAAAGTAACTAAAAAAATATTTTTTTTTCCAAAGTAACTAAAAAAATATTTTTTTTTCCAAAGTAACTAAAAAAATATTTTTTTTTCCAAAGTAACTAAAAAAATATTTTTTTTCCCAAAGTAACTAAAAAAATATTTTTTTTCCCAAAGTAACTAAAAAAATATTTTTTCTTCCAAAGTAACTAAAAAAATATTTTTTTTTCCAAAGTAACTAAAAAAATATTTTTTTTCCCAAAGAAACTAAAAAAATATTTTTTTTTCCAAAGTAACTAAAAAAAAATTTTTTTCCAAAGAAACTAAAAAAATATTTTTTTTTCCAAAGTAACTAAAAAATATTTTTTTTTCCAAAGTAACTAAAAAAATATTTTTTTTTCCAAAGTAACTAAAAAAATATTTTTTTTTCCAAAGTAACTAAAAAAATATTTTTTTTCCAAAGTAACTAAAAAAATATTTTTTTTTCCAAAGTAACTAAAAAAAATTTTTTTTTTCCAAAGTAACTAAAAAAATATTTTTTTTTCCAAAGTAACTAAAAAAAAATTTTTTTTTCCAAAGAAACTAAAAATATATATTTTTTTCCAAAGTAACTAAAAAAATTTTTTTTTTTCCAAAGTAACTAAAAAAATATTTTTTTTTCCAAAGTAACTAAAAAAAAAAAAATTTTTCCAAAGAAACTAAAAAAATATTTTTTTTTCCAAAGTAACTAAAAAAATATTTTTTTTTCCAAAGTAACTAAAAAAATATTTTTTTTTCCAAAGTAACTAAAAAAATATTTTTTTTCCAAAGTAACTAAAAAAATATTTTTTTTTCCAAAGTAACTAAAAAAATATTTTTTTTTCCAAAGTAACTAAAAAAATATTTTTTTTTCCAAAGTAACTAAAAAAATATTTTTTTTTCCAAAGTAACTAAAAAAATATATTTTTTTCCAAAGAAACTAAAAAATTTTTTTTTTTTCCAAAGTAACTAAAAAAATATTTTTTTTTCCAAAGTAACTAAAAAAAAAAAAAATTTTCCAAAGAAACTAAAAAAATATTTTTTTTTCCAAAGTAACTAAAAAAAAATTTTTTCCAAAGAAACTAAAAAAATATTTTTTTTTCCAAAGTAACTAAAAAAAATTTTTTTTTTCCAAAGTAACTAAAAAAATATTTTTTTTTCCAAAGTAACTAAAAAAATATTTTTTTTTCCAAAGAAACTAAAAAAATATTTTTTTTTCCAAAGTAACTAAAAAAATATTTTTTTTTCCAAAGTAACTAAAAAAATATTTTTTTTTCCAAAGTAACTAAAAAAATATTTTTTTTTCCAAAGAAACTAAAAAAATATATTTTTTTTCCAAAGTAACTAAAAAAAATTTTTTTTTCCAAAGAAACTAAAAAAATATTTTTTTTTCCAAAGTAACTAAAAAAATATTTTTTTTCCCAAAGTAACTAAAAAAATATTTTTTTTTCCAAAGTAACTAAAAAATATTTTTTTTTCCAAAGTAACTAAAAAAATATTTTTTTTTCCAAAGTAACTAAAAAAAATTTTTTTTTTCCAAAGTAACTAAAAAAATATTTTTTTTTCCAAAGTAACTAAAAAAATATTTTTTTTTCCAAAGAAACTAAAAAAATATTTTTTTTTCCAAAGTAAGTAAAAAAAATTTTTTTTCCAAAGTAACTAAAAAAAATTTTTTTTTTCCAAAGTAACTAAAAAAATATTTTTTTTTCCAAAGTAACTAAAAAAAAAAATTTTTTTCCAAAGTAACTAAAACATTTTTTTTTTTCCAAAGTAACTAAAAAAATATTTTTTTTTCCAAAGTAACTAAAAAAATATTTTTTTTTCCAAAGTAACTAAACAAATATTTTTTTTTCCAAAGTAACTAAAAAAATATTTTTTTTTCCAAAGTAACTAAAAAAATATTTTTTTTTCCAAAGTAACTAAAAAAATATTTTTTTTTCCAAAGAAACTAAAAAAATATTTTTTTTTCCAAAGTAACTAAAAAAATTTTTTTTTTCCAAAGTAACTAAAAAAATTTTTTTTTTCCAAAGTAACTAAAAAAATATTTTTTTTTCCAAAGAAACAAAAAAAATATTTTTTTTTCCAAAGTAACTAAAAAAATTTTTTTTTTTCCAAAGAAACAAAAAAAATATTTTTTTTTCCAAAGTAACTAAAAAAAATTTTTTTTTCCCAAAGTAACTAAAAAAATATTTTTTTTTCCAAAGTAACTAAAAAATATTTTTTTTTCCAAAGTAACTAAAAAAATATTTTTTTTTCCAAAGTAACTAAAAAAATATTTTTTTTTCCAAAGTAACTAAAAAAATATTTTTTTTTCCAAAGTAACTAAAAAAATATTTTTTTTTCCAAAGTAACTAAAAAAATATTTTTTTTTCCAAAGTAACTAAAAAAATATTTTTTTTTAAAGTAACTAAAAAAATATTTTTTTTTCCAAAGTAACTAAAAAAATATATTTTTTTCCAAAGTAACTAAAAAAATATTTTTTTTTCCAAAGTAACTAAAAAAATATTTTTTTTCCCAAAGTAACTAAAAAAATATTTTTTTTTCCAAAGAAACTAAAAAAATATTTTTTTTCCCAAAGTAACTAAAAAAATATTTTTTTTTCCAAAGTAACTAAAAAAATATTTTTTTTTCCAAAGTAACTAAAAAAATATTTTTTTTCCCAAAGAAACTAAAAAAATATTTTTTTTTCCAAAGTAACTAAAAAAAAATTTTTTTTCCAAAGAAACTAAAAAAATATTTTTTTTTCCAAAGTAACTAAAAAAATATTTTTTTTTCCAAAGTAACTAAAAAAATTTTTTTTTTTCCAAAGTAACTAAAAAATTATTTTTTTTCCCAAAGTAACTAAAAAAATATTTTTTTTTCCAAAGTAACTAAAAAAATATTTTTTTTTCCAAAGTAACTAAAAAAATATTTTTTTTTCCAAAGTAACTAAAAAAATATTTTTTTTTCCAAAGTAACTAAAAAAATATTTTTTTTTCCAAAGTAACTAAAAAAATATTTTTTTTTCCAAAGTAACTAAAAAATTATTTTTTTTTCCAAAGTAACTAAAAAAATATTTTTTTCCCCAAAGTAACTAAAAAAATATTTTTTTTTCCAAAGTAACTAAAAATTTTTTTTTTTTCCAAAGTAACTAAAAAATTTTTTTTTTTTCCAAAGAAACTAAAAAAATATTTTTTTTTCCAAAGTAACTAAAAAAATATTTTTTTCCAAAGAAACTAAAAAAATATTTTTTTTTCCAAAGTAACAAAAAAAATATTTTTTTTTCCAAAGTAACTAAAAAAATATTTTTTTTTCCAAAGTAACTAAAAAAATATTTTTTTTTCCAAAGTAACTAAAAAAATATTTTTTTTCCAAAGTAACTAAAAAAATATTTTTTTTTCCAAAGTAACTAAAAAAATATTTTTTTTTCCAAAGTAACTAAAAAAATATTTTTTTTTCCAAAGTAACTAAAAAAAAAATTTTTTTTCCAAAGAAACTAAAAAAATATTTTTTTTTCCAAAGTAACTAAAAAAAAAAAATTTTTTCCAAAGAAACTAAAAAAATATTTTTTTTTCCAAAGTAACTAAAAAAAATTTTTTTTTTCCAAAGTAACTAAAAAAATATTTTTTTTTCCAAAGACCCTAAAAAAATATTTTTTTTTCCAAAGTAACTAAAAAAATAATTTTTTTTCCAAAGTAACTAAAAAATTATTTTTTTTCCCAAAGTAACTAAAAAAATATTTTTTTTTCCAAAGTAACTAAAAAAATATTTTTTTTCCAAAGTAACTAAAAAAATATTTTTTTTTCCAAAGTAACTAAAAAAATATTTTTTTTTCCAAAGTAACTAAAAAAATATTTTTTTTTCCAAAGTAACTAAAAAAATATTTTTTTTTCCAAAGTAACTAAAAAAAAAATTTTTTTTCCAAAGTAACTAAAAAAATATTTTTTTTTCCAAAGTAACTAAAAAAATATTTTTTTTTCCAAAGTAACTAAAAAAATATTTTTTTTTCCAAAGTAACTAAAAAAATATTTTTTTTTCCAAAGTAACTAAAAAAAAAATATTTTTTCCAAAGTAACTAAAAAAATATTTTTTTTTCCAAAGACCCTAAAAAAATATTTTTTTTTCCAAAGTAACTAAAAAAATATTTTTTTTTAAAGTAACTAAAAAAAATATTTTTTTTCCAAAGTAACTAAAAAAATATTTTTTTTTCCAAAGTAACTAAAAAAATATTTTTTTTTCCAAAGTAACTAAAAAAATATTTTTTTTCCCAAAGTAACTAAAAAAATATTTTTTTTTCCAAAGTAACTAAAAAAATATTTTTTTTCCAAAGTAACTAAAAAAATATTTTTTTTCCCAAAGAAACTAAAAAAATATTTTTTTTTTCCCAAAGAAACTAAAAAAATATTTTTTTTTCCAAAGTAACTAAAAAAAATATTTTTTTTCCAAAGAAACTAAAAAAATATTTTTTTTTCCAAAGTAACTAAAAAATATATTTTTTTCCAAAGTAACTAAAAAAATATTTTTTTTTCCAAAGTAACTAAAAAAATATTTTTTTTCCAAAGCAACTAAAAAAATATTTTTTTTTCCAAAGTAACTAAAAAAATATATTTTTTTAAAGTAACTAAAAAAATATTTTTTTTTCCAAAGTAACTAAAAAAATATTTTTTTTCCAAAGTAACTAAAAAAATATTTTTTTTTCCAAAGTAACTAAAAAAATATTTTTTTTCCCAAAGTAACTAAAAAAAAATTTTTTTTTCCAAAGAAACTAAAAAAATTTTTTTTTTTCCAAAGTAACTAAAAAAAAATTTTTTTTTCCAAAGTAACTAAAAAAATATTTTTTTTTCCAAAGTAACTAAAAAAAATTTTTTTTTTCCAAAGTAACTAAAAAAATATTTTTTTTTCCAAAGTAACTAAAAAAATATTTTTTTTTCCAAAGTAACTAAAAAAATATTTTTTTTCCAAAGTAACTAAAAAAATATATTTTTTCCAAAGTAACTAAAAAAATATTTTTTTTTCCAAAGTAACTAAAAAAATATTTTTTTTTCCAAAGTAACTAAAAAAATATTTTTTTTTCCAAAGTAACTAAAAAAATATTTTTTTTTCCAAAGTAACTAAAAAAATATTTTTTTTTCCAAAGTAACTAAAAAATATATTTTTTTTTCCAAAGTAACTAAAAAAATATTTTTTTTTCCAAAGTAACTAAAAAATATATTTTTTTTTAAAGTAACTAAAAAAAATATTTTTTTTCCAAAGTAACTAAAAAAATATTTTTTTTTCCAAAGTAACTAAAAAAATATTTTTTTTTCCAAAGAAACTAAAAAAATATTTTTTTTTCCAAAGTAACTAAAAAAATATTTTTTTTCCAAAGTAACTAAAAAAATATTTTTTTTTCCAAAGTAACTAAAAAAATATTTTTTTTTCCAAAGTAACTAAAAAAATATTTTTTTTCCCAAAGTAACTAAAAAAATATTTTTTTTTCCAAAGAAACTAAAAAAATATTTTTTTTTCCAAAGTAACTAAAAAAATATTTTTTTTTCCAAAGTAACTAAAAAAATATTTTTTTTTCCAAAGTAACTAAAAAAATATTTTTTTTCCCAAAGAAACTAAAAAAATATTTTTTTTTCCCAAAGAAACTAAAAAAATATTTTTTTTTCCAAAGTAACTAAAAAAAATATTTTTTTTCCAAAGAAACTAAAAAAATATTTTTTTTTCCAAAGTAACTAAAAAAATATTTTTTTTTCCAAAGTAACTAAAAAATATATTTTTTTTTAAAGTAACTAAAAAAAATATTTTTTTTCCAAAGTAACTAAAAAAATATTTTTTTTTCCAAAGTAACTAAAAAAATATTTTTTTTTCCAAAGTAACTAAAAAAATATTTTTTTTCCCAAAGTAACTAAAAAAATATTTTTTTTTCCAAAGAAACTAAAAAAATATTTTTTTTTCCAAAGTAACTAAAAAAATATTTTTTTTCCAAAGTAACTAAAAAAATATTTTTTTTTCCAAAGTAACTAAAAAAATATTTTTTTTCCCAAAGTAACTAAAAAAATATTTTTTTTTCCAAAGAAACTAAAAAAATATTTTTTTTTCCAAAGTAACTAAAAAAATATTTTTTTTTCCAAAGTAACTAAAAAAATATTTTTTTTTCCAAAGTAACTAAAAAAATATTTTTTTTCCCAAAGAAACTAAAAAAATATTTTTTTTTCCCAAAGAAACTAAAAAAATATTTTTTTTTCCAAAGTAACTAAAAAATATATTTTTTTCCAAAGTAACTAAAAAAATATTTTTTTTTCCAAAGTAACTAAAAAAATATTTTTTTTCCAAAGTAACTAAAAAAATATTTTTTTTTCCAAAGTAACTAAAAAAATATTTTTTTTTAAAGTAACTAAAAAAATATTTTTTTTTCCAAAGTAACTAAAAAAATATTTTTTTTTCCAAAGTAACTAAAAAAATATTTTTTTTTCCAAAGTAACTAAAAAAATATTTTTTTTTCCAAAGTAACTAAAAAAAATTTTTTTTTTCCAAAGTAACTAAAAAAATATTTTTTTTTCCAAAGTAACTAAAAAAATATTTTTTTTTCCAAAGTAACTAAAAAAATATTTTTTTTCCAAAGTAACTAAAAAAATATTTTTTTTCCAAAGTAACTAAAAAAATATTTTTTTTTCCAAAGTAACTAAAAAAATATTTTTTTTTCCAAAGTAACTAAAAAAATATTTTTTTTTCCAAAGTAACTAAAAAAATATTTTTTTTCCAAAGTAACTAAAAAAATATTTTTTTTTTCCAAAGTAACTAAAAAAATATTTTTTTTTCCAAAGTAACTAAAAAAATATTTTTTTTTCCAAAGTAACTAAAAAAATATTTTTTTTTCCAAAGAAACTAAAAAAATATTTTTTTTTCCAAAGTAACTAAAAAAAATTTTTTTTTTCCAAAGTAACTAAAAAAATATTTTTTTTTCCAAAGTAACTAAAAAAATATTTTTTTTTCCAAAGAAACTAAAAAAATATTTTTTTTCCCAAAGTAACTAAAAAAAAAAAATTTTTTCCAAAGAAACTAAAAAAATATTTTTTTTTCCAAAGTAACTAAAAAAAATTTCTTTTTTCCAAAGTAACTAAAAAAATATTTTTTTTTCCAAAGAAACTAAAAAAATATTTTTTTTTCCAAAGTAACTAAAAAAATTTTTTTTTTCCAAAGTAACTAAAAAATTTTTTTTTTCCCAAAGTAACTAAAAAATTTTTTTTTTCCAAAGTAACTAAAAAAATATTTTTTTTCCCAAAGTAACTAAAAAAATATTTTTTTTTCCAAAGTAACTAAAAAAATATTTTTTTTTCCAAAGTAACTAAAAAAATATTTTTTTTTCCAAAGTAACTAAAAAAATATATTTTTTTCCAAAGTAACTAAAAAAATATTTTTTTTTCCAAAGTAACTAAAAAAATATATTTTTTTCCAAAGTAACTAAAAAAATATTTTTTTTTCCAAAGTAACTAAAAAAATATTTTTTTTTCCAAAGAAACTAAAAAAATATTTTTTTTCCCAAAGTAACTAAAAAAATATTTTTTTTTCCAAAGTAACTAAAAAAATATTTTTTTTTCCAAAGTAACTAAAAAAATATTTTTTTTCCCAAAGAAACTAAAAAAATATTTTTTTTCCCAAAGTAACTAAAAAAATATTTTTTTTTCCAAAGTAACTAAAAAATATTTTTTTTTTCCAAAGAAACTAAAAAAATATTTTTTTTTCCAAAGTAACTAAAAAAAATTTTTTTTTTCCAAAGTAACTAAAAAAATATTTTTTTTCCCAAAGAAACTAAAAAAATATTTTTTTTTCCAAAGTAACTAAAAAATTTTTTTTTTCCAAAGTAACTAAAAAAATATTTTTTTTCCAAAGTAACTAAAAAAAATTTTTTTTTTCCAAAGTAACTAAAAAAATATTTTTTTTTCCAAAGTAACTAAAAAAATATATTTTTTTAAAGTAACTAAAAAAAAATTTTTTTTTCCAAAGTAACTAAAAAAATATTTTTTTTTCCAAAGTAACTAAAAAAATATTTTTTTTTCCAAAGTAACTAAAAAAATATTTTTTTTCCCAAAGTAACTAAAAAAATATTTTTTTTTCCAAAGAAACTAAAAAAATATTTTTTTTTCCAAAGTAACTAAAAAAATATTTTTTTTTCCAAAGTAACTAAAAAAATATTTTTTTTTCCAAAGTAACTAAAAAAATATTTTTTTTCCCAAAGAAACTAAAAAAATATTTTTTTTCCCAAAGAAACTAAAAAAATATTTTTTTTCCAAAGTAACTAAAAAAAATATTTTTTTTCCAAAGTAACTAAAAAAATATTTTTTTTTCCAAAGTAACTAAAAAAATATTTTTTTTTCCAAAGTAACTAAAAAAATATTTTTTTTTCCAAAGTAACTAAAAAAATATTTTTTTTTCCAAAGTAACTAAAAAAAATTTTTTTTTTCCAAAGTAACTAAAAAAATATTTTTTTTTCCAAAGTAACTAAAAAAATATTTTTTTTCCAAAGTAACTAAAAAAATATTTTTTTTTCCAAAGTAACTAAAAAAATATTTTTTTTTCCAAAGTAACTAAAAAAATATTTTTTTTTCCAAAGTAACTAAAAAAATATTTTTTTTCCAAAGTAACTAAAAAAATATTTTTTTTTCCAAAGTAACTAAAAAAATATATTTTTTTCCAAAGTAACTAAAAAAAAAATTTTTTTTCCAAAGAAACAAAAAAAAAAAAAAAATTTCCAAAGTAACTAAAAAAAAATTTTTTTTTCCAAAGAAACTAAAAAAATATTTTTTTTTCCAAAGTAACTAAAAAAAAATTTTTTTTCCCAAAGTAACTAAAAAAATATTTTTTTTTCCAAAGTAACTAAAAAATATTTTTTTTCCAAAGTAACTAAAAAAATATTTTTTTTTCCAAAGTAACTAAAAAAATATTTTTTTTTCCAAAGTAACTAAAAAAATATTTTTTTTTCCAAAGTAACTAAAAAAATATTTTTTTTTCCAAAGTAACTAAAAAAATATTTTTTTTTCCAAAGTAACTAAAAAAATATATATTTTTTAAAGTAACTAAAAAAATATATTTTTTTCCAAAGTAACTAAAAAAATATTTTTTTTTCCAAAGTAACTAAAAAAATATTTTTTTTTCCAAAGTAACTAAAAAAATATTTTTTTTCCCAAAGTAACTAAAAAAATATTTTGTTTTCCAAAGAAACTAAAAAAATATTTTTTTTTCCAAAGTAACTAAAAAAATATTTTTTTTTCCAAAGTAACTAAAAAAATATTTTTTTTTCCAAAGTAACTAAAAAAATATTTTTTTTCCCAAAGTAACTAAAAAAATATATATTTTTTTCCAAAGTAACTAAAAAAATATATTTTTTTCCAAAGAAACTAAAAAAATATATTTTTTTTCCAAAGTAACTAAAAAAAATTTTTTTTTTCCAAAGAAACTAAAAAAAAATTTTTTTTTCCAAAGTAACTAAAAAAATATTTTTTTTCCCAAAGTAACTAAAAAAATATTTTTTTTTCCAAAGTAACTAAAAAATATTTTTTTTTCCAAAGTAACTAAAAAAATATTTTTTTTTCCAAAGTAACTAAAAAAAATGTTTTTTTTCCAAAGTTACTAAAAAAATATTTTTTTTCCCAAAGAAACTAAAAAAATATTTTTTTTCCAAAGTAACTAAAAAATTTTTTTTTTTTCCAAAGTAACTAAAAAAATATTTTTTTTTCCAAAGTAACAAAAAAATTTTTTTTTTTTCCAAAGTAACTAAAAATTTTTTTTTTTTTCCAAAGTAACTAAAAAAAAATTTTTTTTTCCAAAGTAACTAAAAAAATATTTTTTTTTCCAAAGTAACTAAAAAAATATTTTTTTTTTCCAAAGTAACTAAAAAAATATTTTTTTTCCAAAGTAACTAAAAAAATATTTTTTTTCCAAAGTAACTAAAAAAATATTTTTTTTTCCAAAGTAACTAAAAAAATATTTTTTTTTCCAAAGAAACTAAAAAAATATTCTTTTTTCCAAAGTAACTAAAAAAAAAATTTTTTCCCAAAGTAACTAAAAAAATATTTTTTTTTCCAAAGTAACTAAAAAAATATTTTTTTTTCCAAAGAAACAAAAAAAATATTTTTTTTTCCAAAGTAACTAAAAAAAAAAAATTTTTTCCAAAGAAACTAAAAAAATATTTTTTTTTCCAAAGTAACTAAAAAAATATTTTTTTTTCCCAAAGTAACTAAAAAAATATTTTTTTTTCCAAAGTAACTAAAAAAATATTTTTTTTTCCAAAGTAACTAAAAAAATATTTTTTTTTCCAAAGTAACTAAAAAAATATTTTTTTTTCCAAAGTAACTAAAAAAATATTTTTTTTTAAAGTAACTAAAAAAATATTTTTTTTTCCAAAGTAACTAAAAAAATATTTTTTTTCCCAAAGTAACTAAAAAAATATTTTTTTTCCAAAGTAACTAAAAAAATATTTTTTTTCCAAAGTAACTAAAAAAATATTTTTTTTTCCAAAGTAACTAAAAAAATATTTTTTTTTCCAAAGTAACTAAAAAAATATTTTTTTTCCAAAGTAACTAAAAAAATATTTTTTTTTCCAAAGTAACTAAAAAAATATATTTTTTTCCAAAGTAACTAAAAAAAAAATTTTTTTTCCAAAGAAACAAAAAAAAAAATTTTTTTCCAAAGTAACTAAAAAAAAATTTTTTTTTCCAAAGAAACTAAAAAAATATTTTTTTTTCCAAAGTAACTAAAAAAAAATTTTTTTTCCCAAAGTAACTAAAAAAATATTTTTTTTTCCAAAGTAACTAAAAAATATTTTTTTTCCAAAGTAACTAAAAAAATATTTTTTTTCCAAAGTAACTAAAAAAATATTTTTTTTTCCAAAGTAACTAAAAAAATATTTTTTTTTCCAAAGTAACTAAAAAAATATTTTTTTTTCCAAAGTAACTAAAAAAATATTTTTTTTTCCAAAGTAACTAAAAAAATATATATTTTTTAAAGTAACTAAAAAAATATATTTTTTTCCAAAGTAACTAAAAAAATATTTTTTTTTCCAAAGTAACTAAAAAAATATTTTTTTTTCCAAAGTAACTAAAAAAATATTTTTTTTCCCAAAGTAACTAAAAAAATATTTTGTTTTCCAAAGAAACTAAAAAAATATTTTTTTTTCCAAAGTAACTAAAAAAATATTTTTTTTTCCAAAGTAACTAAAAAAATATTTTTTTTTCCAAAGTAACTAAAAAAATATTTTTTTTTCCAAAGAAACTAAAAAAATATATATTTTTTTCCAAAGTAACTAAAAAAATATATTTTTTTCCAAAGAAACTAAAAAAATATATTTTTTTTCCAAAGTAACTAAAAAAATATTTTTTTTTCCAAAGAAACTAAAAAAATATTTTTTTTTCCAAAGTAACTAAAAAAATATTTTTTTTCCCAAAGTAACTAAAAAAATATTTTTTTTTCCAAAGTAACTAAAAAATATTTTTTTTTCCAAAGTAACTAAAAAAATATTTTTTTTTCCAAAGTAACTAAAAAAAATGTTTTTTTTCCAAAGTAACTAAAAAAATATTTTTTTTCCCAAAGAAACTAAAAAAATATTTTTTTTCCAAAGTAACAAAAAAATTTTTTTTTTTTCCAAAGTAACTAAAAAAATTTTTTTTTTTCCAAAGTAACTAAAAAAAAAATTTTTTTTCCAAAGTAACTAAAAAAATATTTTTTTTTCCAAAGTAACTAAAAAAATATTTTTTTTTTCCAAAGTAACTAAAAAAATATTTTTTTTCCAAAGTAACTAAAAAAATATTTTTTTTCCAAAGTAACTAAAAAAATATTTTTTTTTCCAAAGTAACTAAAAAAATATTTTTTTTTCCAAAGAAACTAAAAAAATATTCTTTTTTCCAAAGTAACTAAAAAAAATTTTTTTTCCCAAAGTAACTAAAAAAATATTTTTTTTTCCAAAGTAACTAAAAAAATATTTTTTTTTCCAAAGAAACAAAAAAAATATTTTTTTTTCCAAAGTAACTAAAAAAAAAAAATTTTTCCAAAGAAACTAAAAAAATATTTTTTTTTCCAAAGTAACTAAAAAAATATTTTTTTTTCCCAAAGTAACTAAAAAAATATTTTTTTTTCCAAAGTAACTAAAAAAATATTTTTTTTTCCAAAGTAACTAAAAAAATATTTTTTTTTCCAAAGTAACTAAAAAAATATTTTTTTTTCCAAAGTAACTAAAAAAATATTTTTTTTTAAAGTAACTAAAAAAATATTTTTTTTTCCAAAGTAACTAAAAAAATATTTTTTTTCCCAAAGTAACTAAAAAAACATTTTTTTTTCCAAAGTAACTAAAAAAATATTTTTTTTCCCAAAGTAACTAAAAAAATATTTTTTTTCCAAAGAAACTAAAAAAATAATTTTTTTTCCAAAGTAACTAAAAAAATATTTTTTTTTTCCAAAGTAACTAAAAAAATATTTTTTTTCCCAAAGTAACTAAAAAAATATTTTTTTTCCCAAAGAAACTAAAAAAATATTTTTTTTTCCAAAGTAACTAAAAAAAATTTTTTTTCCAAAGAAACTAAAAAAATATTTTTTTTCCAAAGTAACTAAAAAAATATTTTTTTTTCCAAAGTAACTAAAAAAATATTTTTTTTTCCAAAGTAACTAAAAAAATATTTTTTTTTCCAAAGTAACTAAAAAAATATTTTTTTTCCAAAGTAACTAAAAAAATATTTTTTTTCCAAAGTAACTAAAAAAATATTTTTTTTTCCAAAGTAACTAAAAAAATATTTTTTTTTCCAAAGTAACTAAAAAAATATTTTTTTTTCCAAAGTAACTAAAAAAATATTTTTTTTCCAAAGTAACTAAAAAAATATATTTTTTTCCAAAGTAACTAAAAAAATATTTTTTTTTCCAAAGTAACTAAAAAAATATTTTTTTTTCCAAAGTAACTAAAAAAAAAAATTTTTTTCCAAAGTAACTAAAAAAATATTTTTTTTTCCAAAGTAACTAAAAAAATATTTTTTTTTCCAAAGAAACTAAAAAAATATTTTTTTTCAAAGTAACTAAAAAAAAATTTTTTTTTCCAAAGAAACTAAAAAAATATTTTTTTTTCCAAAGTAACTAAAAAAAAAATTTTTTTTCCAAAGTAACTAAAAAAATATTTTTTTTTCCAAAGAAACTAAAAAAATATTTTTTTTTCCAAAGTAACTAAAAAAAATTTTTTTTCCAAAGTAACTAAAAAATTATTTTTTTTCCCAAAGTAACTAAAAAAATATTTTTTTTTCCAAAGTAACTAAAAAAATATTTTTTTTTCCAAAGTAACTAAAAAAATATTTTTTTTTCCAAAGTAACTAAAAAAATATTTTTTTTTCCAAAGTAACTAAAAAAATATTTTTTTTTCCAAAGTAACTAAAAAAATATTTTTTTTTCCAAAGTAACTAAAAAAATATATTTTTTTCCAAAGTAACTAAAAAAATATTTTTTTTTCCAAAGTAACTAAAAAAATATTTTTTTTTCCAAAGTAACTAAAAAAATATTTTTTTTTCCAAAGTAACTAAAAAAATATTTTTTTTTCCAAAGTAACTAAAAAAATATTTTTTTTTCCAAAGAAACAAAAAAAAAATTTTTTTTTCCAAAGAAACAAAAAAAATATTTTTTTTTCCAAAGTAACTAAAAAAATATTTTTTTTCCAAAGTAACTAAAAAAATATTTTTTTTCCCAAAGAAACTAAAAAAATATTTTTTTTCCCAAAGTAACTAAAAAAAAAATTTTTTTTCCAAAGAAACTAAAAAAATATTTTTTTTTCCAAAGTAACTAAAAAAATATTTTTTTTTCCAAAGTAACTAAAAAAATATTTTTTTTCCAAAGTAACTAAAAAAATATTTTTTTTCCAAAGTAACTAAAAAAATATTTTTTTTTCCAAAGTAACTAAAAAAATATATTTTTTTCCAAAGTAACTAAAAAAATATTTTTTTTTCCAAAATAACTAAAAAAATATTTTTTTTTCCAAAGTAACTAAAAAAATATTTTTTTTCCAAAGTAACTAAAAAAATATTTTTTTTTCCAAAGTAACTAAAAAAATATTTTTTTTCCCAAAGAAACTAAAAAAATATTTTTTTTTCCAAAGAAACTAAAAAAATATTTTTTTTTCCAAAGTAACTAAAAAATATTTTTTTTTCCAAAGTAACTAAAAAAATATTTTTTTTTCCAAAGTAACTAAAAAAATATTTTTTTTTCCAAAGTAACTAAAAAAATATTTTTTTTTCCAAAGTAACTAAAAAAATATTTTTTTTTCCAAAGTAACTAAAAAAATATTTTTTTTTCCAAAGTAACTAAAAAAATATATTTTTTTCCAAAGTAACTAAAAAAATATTTTTTTTTCCAAAGTAACTAAAAAAATATTTTTTTTTCCAAAGTAACTAAAAAAATATTTTTTTTTCCAAAGTAACTAAAAAAATATTTTTTTTTCCAAAGTAACTAAAAAAATATTTTTTTTTCCAAAGAAACAAAAAAAATATTTTTTTTTCCAAAGAAACAAAAAAAATATTTTTTTTTCCAAAGTAACTAAAAAAATATTTTTTTTCCAAAGTAACTAAAAAAATATTTTTTTTCCCAAAGAAACTAAAAAAATATTTTTTTTCCCAAAGTAACTAAAAAAAAAAATTTTTTTCCAAAGAAACTAAAAAAATATTTTTTTTTCCAAAGTAACTAAAAAAATATTTTTTTTTCCAAAGTAACTAAAAAAATATTTTTTTTCCAAAGTAACTAAAAAAATATTTTTTTTCCAAAGTAACTAAAAAAATATTTTTTTTTCCAAAGTAACTAAAAAAATATTTTTTTTCCAAAGTAACTAAAAAAATATTTTTTTTTCCAAAATAACTAAAAAAATATTTTTTTTTCCAAAGTAACTAAAAAAATATTTTTTTTTCCAAAGTAACTAAAAAAATATTTTTTTTCCAAAGTAACTAAAAAAATATTTTTTTTCCAAAGTAACTAAAAAAATATTTTTTTTTCCAAAGTAACTAAAAAAATATATTTTTTTCCAAAGTAACTAAAAAAATATTTTTTTTTCCAAAATAACTAAAAAAATATTTTTTTTTCCAAAGTAACTAAAAAAATATTTTTTTTCCAAAGTAACTAAAAAAATATTTTTTTTTCCAAAGTAACTAAAAAAATATTTTTTTTCCCAAAGAAACTAAAAAAATATTTTTTTTTCCAAAGAAACTAAAAAAATATTTT
This sequence comes from Melanostigma gelatinosum, assembly GCF_949748355.1. Classification (NCBI taxonomy): domain Eukaryota; kingdom Metazoa; phylum Chordata; class Actinopteri; order Perciformes; family Zoarcidae; genus Melanostigma; species Melanostigma gelatinosum. The sequence continues at coordinate 71,745 of NW_027635318.1, read as the reverse complement.
TTTTTCCAAAGTAACTAAAAAATATTTTTTTTTCCAAAGTAACTAAAAAAATATTTTTTTTTCCAAAGTAACTAAAAAAATATTTTTTTTTCCAAAGTAACTAAAAAAATATTTTTTTTTCCAAAGTAACTAAAAAAATATTTTTTTTTCCAAAGTAACTAAAAAAATATTTTTTTTTCCAAAGTAACTAAAAAAATATATTTTTTTCCAAAGTAACTAAAAAAATATTTTTTTTTCCAAAGTAACTAAAAAAATATTTTTTTTTCCAAAGTAACTAAAAAAATATTTTTTTTTCCAAAGTAACTAAAAAAATATTTTTTTTTCCAAAGTAACTAAAAAAATATTTTTTTTTCCAAAGAAACAAAAAAAATATTTTTTTTTCCAAAGAAACAAAAAAAATATTTTTTTTTCCAAAGTAACTAAAAAAATATTTTTTTTCCAAAGTAACTAAAAAAATATTTTTTTTCCCAAAGAAACTAAAAAAATATTTTTTTTCCCAAAGTAACTAAAAAAAAAAATTTTTTTCCAAAGAAACTAAAAAAATATTTTTTTTTCCAAAGTAACTAAAAAAATATTTTTTTTTCCAAAGTAACTAAAAAAATATTTTTTTTCCAAAGTAACTAAAAAAATATTTTTTTTCCAAAGTAACTAAAAAAATATTTTTTTTTCCAAAGTAACTAAAAAAATATATTTTTTTCCAAAGTAACTAAAAAAATATTTTTTTTTCCAAAATAACTAAAAAAATATTTTTTTTTCCAAAGTAACTAAAAAAATATTTTTTTTCCAAAGTAACTAAAAAAATATTTTTTTTTCCAAAGTAACTAAAAAAATATTTTTTTTCCCAAAGAAACTAAAAAAATATTTTTTTTTCCAAAGAAACTAAAAAAATATTTTTTTTTCCAAAGTAACTAAAAAATATTTTTTTTTCCAAAGTAACTAAAAAAATATTTTTTTTTCCAAAGTAACTAAAAAAATATTTTTTTTTCCAAAGTAACTAAAAAAATATTTTTTTTTCCAAAGTAACTAAAAAAATATTTTTTTTTCCAAAGTAACTAAAAAAATATTTTTTTTTCCAAAGTAACTAAAAAAATATTTTTTTTTCCAAAGTAACTAAAAAAATATTTTTTTTTCCAAAATAACTAAAAAAATATTTTATTTTCCAAAGTAACTAAAAAAATATTTTTTTTTCCAAAGTAACTAAAAAAATATTTTTTTTTCCAAAGTAACTAAAAATTTTTTTTTTTTTCCAAAGTAACTAAAACAATATTTTTTTTTCCAAAGTAACTAAAAAATTTTTTTTTTCCAAAGTAACTAAAAAAATATTTTTTTTTCCAAAGTAACTAAAAAAATATTTTTTTTTCCAAAGTAACTAAAAAAATATTTTTTTTCCAAAGTAACTAAAACAATATTTTTTTTTCCAAAGTAACTAAAAAAATATTTTTTTTTCCAAAGTAACTAAAAAAATATTTTTTTTTCCAAAGTAACTAAAAAAATATTTTTTTTTCCAAAGTAACTAAAAAAATATTTTTTTTCCCAAAGAAACTAAAAAAATATTTTTTTTCCCAAAGTAACTAAAAAAATATTTTTTTTTCCAAAGTAACTAAAAAAAAATTTTTTTTTCCAAAGAAACTAAAAAAATATTTTTTTTTCCAAAGTAACTAAAAAAAATTTTTTTTTTCCAAAGTAACTAAAAAAATATTTTTTTTTCCAAAGAAACTAAAAAAATATTTTTTTTTCCAAAGTAACTAAAAAAATTTTTTTTTTCCAAAGTAACTAAAAAATTATTATGTTTCCCAAAGTAACTAAAAAAATATTTTTTTTTCCAAAGTAACTAAAAAAATATTTTTTTTTCCAAAGTAACTAAAAAAATATTTTTTTTTCCAAAGTAACTAAAAAAATATTTTTTTTTCCAAAGTAACTAAAAAAATATTTTTTTTTCCAAAGTAACTAAAAAAATATTTTTTTTTCCAAAGTAACTAAAAAAATATTTTTTTTTCCAAAGAAACTAAAAAAATATTTTTTTTTCCAAAGTAACTAAAAAAATATTTTTTTTCCCAAAGTAACTAAAAATTTTTTTTTTTTTCCAAAGTAACTAAAAAAATATTTTTTTTCCCAAAGAAACTAAAAAAATATTTTTTTTTCCAAAGTAACTAAAAAATATATTTTTTTTCCAAAGAAACTAAAAAAATATTTTTTTTTCCAAAGTAACTAAAAAATATTTTTTTTTCCAAAGTAACTAAAAAAATATTTTTTTTTCCAAAGTAACTAAAAAAATATTTTTTTTCCAAAGTAACTAAAAAAATATTTTTTTTTCCAAAGTAACTAAAAAAATATTTTTTTTTCCAAAGTAACTAAAAAAATATTTTTTTTTCCAAAGTAACTAAAAAAATATTTTTTTTTCCAAAGTAACTAAAAAAATATTTTTTTTTCCAAAGTAACTAAAAAAATATTTTTTTTTCCAAAATAACTAAAAAAATATTTTTTTTTCCAAAGTAACTAAAAAAATATTTTTTTTTCCAAAGTAACTAAAAAAAATTTTTTTTTTCCAAAGTAACTAAAAAAAATTTTTTTTTTCCAAAGTAACTAAAAAATTATTTTTTTTCCCAAAGTAACTAAAAAAATATTTTTTTTTCCAAAGTAACTAAAAAAATATTTTTTTTCCCAAAGTAACTAAAAAAATTTTTTTTTTTCCAAAGTAACTAAAAAAATATTTTTTTTTCCAAAGTAACTAAAAAAATATTTTTTTTTCCAAAGTAACTAAAAAAATATTTTTTTTTCCAAAGAAACTAAAAAAAATATTTTTTTTCCAAAGTAACTAAAAAAATATTTTTTTTTCCAAAGTAACTAAAAAAATATTTTTTTTCCAAAGTAACTAAAAAAATATTTTTTTTTCCAAAGTAACTAAAAAAATATTTTTTTTTCCAAAGTAACTAAAAAAATATTTTTTTTTCCAAAGTAACTAAAAAAATATTTTTTTTTCCAAAGAAACTAAAAAAATATTTTTTTTTCCAAAGTAACTAAAAAAATATTTTTTTTTCCAAAGTAACTAAAAAAATATTTTTTTTTCCAAAGTAACTAAAAAAATATTTTTTTTCCCAAAGAAACTAAAAAAATATTTTTTTTCCCAAAGTAACTAAAAAAATATTTTTTTTTCCAAAGTAACTAAAAAAAAATTTTTTTTTTCCAAAGAAACTAAAAAAATATTTTTTTTTCCAAAGTAACTAAAAAAATATTTTTTTTTCCAAAGTAACTAAAAAATTATTATGTTTCCCAAAGTAACTAAAAAAATATATTTTTTTCCAAAGTAACTAAAAAAATATTTTTTTTTCCAAAGTAACTAAAAAAATATTTTTTTTTCCAAAGTAACTAAAAAAATATTTTTTTTTCCAAAGTAACTAAAAAAATATTTTTTTTTCCAAAGTAACTAAAAAAATATATTTTTTTCCAAAGTAACTAAAAAAATATTTTTTTTTCCAAAGAAACTAAAAAAATATTTTTTTTTCCAAAGTAACTAAAAAAATATTTTTTTTCCCAAAGTAACTAAAAAAAATTTTTTTTTTTCCAAAGTAACTAAAAAAATATTTTTTTTCCCAAAGAAACTAAAACAATATTTTTTTTTCCAAAGTAACTAAAAAAAATATTTTTTTTCCAAAGTAACTAAAAAAATATTTTTTTTTCCAAAGTAACTAAAAAAATATATTTTTTTTCCAAAGTAACTAAAAAAATATATTTTTTTAAAGTAACTAAAAAAAAAAAAAATTTTCCAAAGTAACTAAAAAAATATATATTTTTTCCAAAGTAACTAAAAAAATATTTTTTTTTCCAAAGTAACTAAAAAAATATTTTTTTTCCCAAAGTAACTAAAAAAATATTTTTTTTTCCAAAGAAACTAAAAAAATATTTTTTTTTCCAAAGTAACTAAAAAAATATTTTTTTTTCCAAAGTAACTAAAAAAATATTTTTTTTTCCAAAGTAACTAAAAAAATATTTTTTTTCCCAAAGAAACTAAAAAAATATTTTTTTTCCCAAAGAAACTAAAAAAATATTTTTTTTTCCAAAGTAACTAAAAAAAATATTTTTTTTCCAAAGTAACTAAAAAAATATTTTTTTTTCCAAAGTAACTAAAAAAATATTTTTTTTTCCAAAGTAACTAAAAAAATATTTTTTTTTCCAAAGTAACTAAAAAAATATTTTTTTTTCCAAAGTAACTAAAAAAATATTTTTTTTTCCAAAGTAACTAAAAAAATATTTTTTTTCCAAAGTAACTAAAAAAATATTTTTTTTCCAAAGTAACTAAAAAAATATTTTTTTTTCCAAAGTAACTAAAAAAATATTTTTTTTTCCAAAGTAACTAAAAAAATATTTTTTTTTCCAAAGAAACAAAAAAAAATTTTTTTTTTCCAAAGTAACTAAAAAAAAAATTTTTTTTCCAAAGAAACTAAAAAAATATTTTTTTTTCCAAAGTAACTAAAAAAAATTTTTTTTCCCAAAGTAACTAAAAAAATATTTTTTTTTCCAAAGTAACTAAAAAATATTTTTTTTCCAAAGTAACTAAAAAAATATTTTTTTTTCCAAAGTAACTAAAAAAATATTTTTTTTTCCAAAGAAACTAAAAAAATATTTTTTTTTCCAAAGTAACTAAAAAAATATTTTTTTTTCCAAAGTAACTAAAAAAATATTTTTTTTTCCAAAGTAACTAAAAAAATATATATTTTTTAAAGTAACTAAAAAAATATATTTTTTTCCAAAGTAACTAAAAAAATATTTTTTTTTCCAAAGTAACTAAAAAAATATTTTTTTTTCCAAAGTAACTAAAAAAATATTTTTTTTCCCAAAGTAACTAAAAAAATATTTTTTTTTCCAAAGAAACTAAAAAAATATTTTTTTTTCCAAAGTAACTAAAAAAATATTTTTTTTTCCAAAGTAACTAAAAAAATATTTTTTTTTCCAAAGTAACTAAAAAAATATTTTTTTTTCCAAAGTAACTAAAAAAATATATTTTTTTTTCCAAAGTAACTAAAAAAATATATTTTTTTCCAAAGAAACTAAAAAAATATATTTTTTTTCCAAAGTAACTAAAAAAAAAATTTTTTTTCCAAAGAAACTAAAAAAATATTTTTTTTTCCAAAGTAACTAAAAAAATATTTTTTTTCCCAAAGTAACTAAAAAAATATTTTTTTTCCAAAGTAACTAAAAAATATTTTTTTTTCCAAAGTAACTAAAAAAATAATTTTTTTTCCAAAGTAACTAAAAAAAATTTTTTTTTTCCAAAGTAACTAAAAAAATATTTTTTTTCCCAAAGTAACTAAAAAAATATTTTTTTTTCCAAAGAAACTAAAAAAATATTTTTTTTCCAAAGTAACTAAAAAAAATTTTTTTTTTCCAAAGTAACTAAAAAAATATTTTTTTTTCCAAAGTAACTAAAAAAATATTTTTTTTCCAAAGTAACTAAAAAAATATTTTTTTTTCCAAAGTAACTAAAAAAAAAAAATTTTTTCCAAAGTAACTAAAAAAATATTTTTTTTTCCAAAGTAACTAAAAAAATATTTTTTTTTTCCAAAGTAACTAAAAAAATATTTTTTTTTCCAAAGTAACTAAAAAAAAAAAATTTTTTCCAAAGAAACTAAAAAAATATTTTTTTTTCCAAAGTAACTAAAAAAATATTTTTTTTCCCAAAGTAACTAAAAAAATATTTTTTTTTCCAAAGTAACTAAAAAATATTTTTTTTTTCCAAAGTAACTAAAAAAATATTTTTTTTTCCAAAGTAACTAAAAAAATATTTTTTTTTCCAAAGTAACTAAAAAAATTTTTTTTTTTCCAAAGTAACTAAAAAAATATTTTTTTTTCCAAAGTAACTAAAAAAATATTTTTTTTTCCAAAGTAACTAAAAAAATATTTTTTTTTAAAGTAACTAAAAAAATATTTTTTTTTCCAAAGTAACTAAAAAAATATTTTTTTTCCCAAAGTAACTAAAAAAATATTTTTTTTTCCAAAGTAACTAAAAAAATATTTTTTTTCCCAAAGTAACTAAAAAAATATTTTTTTTTCCAAAGAAACTAAAAAAATAATTTTTTTTCCAAAGTAACTAAAAAAATATTTTTTTTTCCAAAGTAACTAAAAAAATATTTTTTTTCCCAAAGTAACTAAAAAAATATTTTTTTTCCCAAAGAAACTAAAAAAATATTTTTTTTTCCAAAGTAACTAAAAAAAAAAATTTTTCCAAAGAAACTAAAAAAATATTTTTTTTTCCAAAGTAACTAAAAAAATATTTTTTTTTCCAAAGTAACTAAAAAATATATATTTTTTTCCAAAGTAACTAAAAAAATATTTTTTTTTCCAAAGTAACTAAAAAAATATTTTTTTTCCAAAGTAACTAAAAAAATATTTTTTTTCCAAAGTAACTAAAAAAATATTTTTTTTTCCAAAGTAACTAAAAAAATATTTTTTTTTCCAAAGTAACTAAAAAAATATTTTTTTTTCCAAAGTAACTAAAAAAATATTTTTTTTCCAAAGTAACTAAAAAAATATTTTTTTTTCCAAAGTAACTAAAAAAATATTTTTTTTTCCAAAGTAACTAAAAAAAAATTTTTTTTTCCAAAGAAACTAAAAAAATATTTTTTTTTCCAAAGTAACTAAAAAAAAAAAATTTTTTCCAAAGTAACTAAAAAAATATTTTTTTTTCCAAAGTAACTAAAAAAATATTTTTTTTTCCAAAGAAACTAAAAAAATATTTTTTTTCAAACTAAAAAAAAAAAAAATTTTCCAAAGAAACTAAAAAAATATTTTTTTTTCCAAAGTAACTAAAAAAAAAATTTTTTTTCCAAAGTAACTAAAAAAATATTTTTTTTTCCAAAGAAACTAAAAAAATATTTTTTTTTCCAAAGTAACTAAAAAAAATTTTTTTTTCCAAAGTAACTAAAAAATTTTTTTTTTTCCCAAAGTAACAAAAAAAATTTTTTTTTTTCCAAAGTAACTAAAAAAATATTTTTTTTTCCAAAGTAACTAAAAAAATATTTTTTTTTCCAAAGTAACTAAAAAAATTTTTTTTTTTCCAAAGTAACTAAAAAAATATTTTTTTTTCCAAAGTAACTAAAAAAATATTTTTTTTTCCAAAGTAACTAAAAAAATATTTTTTTTTCCAAAGTAACTAAAAAAATATTTGTTTTTCCAAAGTAACTAAAAAAATATTTTTTTTTCCAAAGTAACTAAAAAAATATTTGTTTTTCCAAAGTAACTAAAAAAATATTTTTTTTTCCAAAGTAACTAAAAAAATATTTTTTTTTCCAAAGAAACAAAAAAAATATTTTTTTTTCCAAAGTAACTAAAAAAATATTTTTTTTTCCAAAGTAACTAAAAAAATATTTTTTTTTCCAAAGTAACTAAAAAAATATTTTTTTTCCCAAAGAAACTAAAAAAATATTTTTTTTCCCAAAGTAACTAAAAAAAAAAAATGTTTTCCAAAGAAACTAAAAAAATATTTTTTTTTCCAAAGTAACTAAAAAAATATTTTTTTTTCCAAAGTAACTAAAAAAATATTTTTTTTTCCAAAGTAACTAAAAAAATATTTTTTTTCCAAAGTAACTAAAAAAATATTTTTTTTCCAAAGTAACTAAAAAAATATATTTTTTTTCCAAAGTAACTAAAAAAATATATTTTTTTCCAAAGTAACTAAAAAAATATTTTTTTTCCCAAAGAAACTAAAAAAATATTTTTTTTCCCAAAGTAACTAAAAAAAAAAAAATTTTTCCAAAGAAACTAAAAAAATATTTTTTTTTCCAAAGTAACTAAAAAAATATTTTTTTTTCCAAAGTAACTAAAAAAATATTTTTTTTTCCAAAGTAACTAAAAAAATATTTTTTTTCCAAAGTAACTAAAAAAATATTTTTTTTCCAAAGTAACTAAAAAAATATATTTTTTTTCCAAAGTAACTAAAAAAATATATTTTTTTCCAAAGTAACTAAAAAAATATTTTTTTTTCCAAAATAACTAAAAAAATATATTTTTTTCCAAAGTAACTAAAAAAATATTTTTTTTTCCAAAGTAACTAAAAAAATATTTTTTTTTCCAAAGTAACTAAAAAAATATTTTTTTTCCCAAAGAAACTAAAAAAATATTTTTTTTTCCAAAGAAACTAAAAAAATATATTTTTTTCCAAAGTAACTAAAAAATATTTTTTTTTCCAAAGTAACTAAAAAAATATTTTTTTTCCAAAGTAACTAAAAAAATATTTTTTTTTCCAAAGTAACTAAAAAAATATTTTTTTTTCCAAAGTAACTAAAAAAATATTTTTTTTTCCAAAGTAACTAAAAAAATATTTTTTTTTCCAAAGTAACTAAAAAAATATTTTTTTTTCCAAAGTAACTAAAAAAATATTTTTTTTTCCAAAATAACTAAAAAAATATTTTTTTTTCCAAAGTAACTAAAAAAATATTTTTTTTTCCAAAGTAACTAAAAAAATATTTTTTTTTCCAAAGTAACTAAAAAAATATTTTTTTTCCCAAAGAAACTAAAAAAATATATTTTTTTCCAAAGTAACTAAAAATTTTTTTTTTTTTCCAAAGAAACTAAAAATTTTTTTTTTTTTCCAAAGTAACTAAAAAAAATTTTTTTTTCCAAAGTAACTAAAAAAATATATTTTTTTCCAAAGTAACTAAAAAAATATTTTTTTTTCCAAAGTAACTAAAAAAATATTTTTTTTTCCAAAGTAACTAAAAAAATATTTTTTTTTCCAAAGTAACTAAAAAAATATTTTTTTTTCCAAAGAAACTAAAAAAAATTTTTTTTTCCAAAGTAACTAAAAAAATTTTTTTTTTTCCAAAGTAACTAAAAAATTTTTTTTTTTCCCAAAGTAACTAAAAAAATATTTTTTTTTCCAAAGTAACTAAAAAAATATTTTTTTCCCAAAGTAACTAAAAAAATTTTTTTTTTCCAAAGTAACTAAAAAAATATTTTTTTTTCCAAAGTAACTAAAAAAATATTTTTTTTTCCAAAGTAACTAAAAAAATATTTTTTTTTCCAAAGTAACTAAAAAAATATTTTTTTTTCCAAAGTAACTAAAAAAATATTTTTTTTTCCAAAGTAACTAAAAAAAATTTTTTTTTTCCAAAGAAACTAAAAAAATATTTTTTTTTCCAAAGTAACTAAAAAAATATTTTTTTTCCAAAGTAACTAAAAAAATTTTTTTTTTTCCAAAGTAACTAAAAAAAAAAATTTTTTTCCAAAGAAACTAAAAAAATATTTTTTTTTCCAAAGAAACTAAAAAAAATATTTTTTTTCCAAAGAAACTAAAAAAATATTTTTTTTTTCCAAAGTAACTAAAAAAATATTTTTTTTTCCAAAGTAACTAAAAAAATATTTTTTTTTCCAAAGTAACTAAAAAAATATTTTTTTTTCCAAAGTAACTAAAAAAATATTTTTTTTCCAAAGTAACTAAAAAAATATTTTTTTTTCCAAAGTAACTAAAAAAATATTTTTTTTTCCAAAGTAACTAAAAAAATATTTTTTTTTCCAAAGTAACTAAAAAAATATTTTTTTTTCCAAAGAAACTAAAAAAAATATTTTTTTTCCCAAAGTAACTAAAAAATTTTTTTTTTTTCCAAAGAAACTAAAAAAATATTTTTTTTTCCAAAGTAACTAAAAAAATATTTTTTTTTCCAAAGTAACTAAAAAAATATTTTTTTTCCAAAGTAACTAAAAAAATATTTTTTTTTCCAAAGTAACTAAAAAAATATTTTTTTTTTCCAAAGTAACTAAAAAAATATTTTTTTTTCCAAAGTAACTAAAAAAAAAAATTTTTTTCCAAAGTAACTAAAAAAAAATTTTTTTTCCAAAGTAATTAAAAAAATATTTTTTTTTCCAAAGTAACTAAAAAAATATTTTTTTTTCCAAAGTAACTAAAAAAATATTTTTTTTTCCAAAGTAACTAAAAAAATATTTTTTTTTCCAAAGTAACTAAAAAAATATTTTTTTTTCCAAAGTAACTAAAAAAATATTTTTTTTTCCAAAGTAACTAAAAAAATATTTTTTTTTCCAAAGTAACTAAAAAAATATTTTTTTTTCCAAAGTAACTAAAAAAATATATTTTTTTCCAAAGTAACTAAAAAAATATTTTTTTTTCCAAAGAAACTAAAAAAATATTTTTTTTCCCAAAGTAACTAAAAAAATATTTTTTTTTCCAAAGTAACTAAAAAAATATTTTTTTTTCCAAAGTAACTAAAAAAATATTTTTTTTCCCAAAGAAACTAAAAAAATATTTTTTTTTCCAAAGTAACTAAAACAATTTTTTTTTTTCCAAAGAAACTAAAAAAATATTTTTTTTTCCAAAGTAACTAAAAAATATTTTTTTTTCCAAAGTAACTAAAAAAATATTTTTTTTTCCAAAGTAACTAAAAAAATATTTTTTTTTCCAAAGTAACTAAAAAAATATTTTTTTTTCCAAAGTAACTAAAAAAATATTTTTTTTTCCAAAGTAACTAAAAAAATATTTTTTTTCCAAAGTAACTAAAAAAATATTTTTTTTTCCAAAGTAACTAAAAAAATATTTTTTTTCCAAAGAAACTAAAAAAATATTTTTTTTCCAAAGTAACTAAAAAAATATTTTTTTTCCCAAAGTAACTAAAAAAATATTTTTTTTTTCCAAAGTAACTAAAAAAATATTTTTTTTCCCAAAGAAACTAAAAAAATATTTTTTTTTCCAAAGTAACTAAAAAAAATATTTTTTTTCCAAAGAAACTAAAAAAATATTTTTTTTTCCAAAGTAACTAAAAAAATATTTTTTTTTCCAAAGTAACTAAAAAAATATTTTTTTTTCCAAAGTAACTAAAAAAATATTTTTTTTTCCAAAGTAACTAAAAAAATATTTTTTTTTCCAAAGTAACAAAAAAATATTTTTTTTCCCAAAGTAACTAAAAAAATATTTTATTTTCCAAAGAAACTAAAAAAATATTTTTTTTTCCAAAGTAACTAAAAAAATATTTTTTTTTCCAAAGTAACTAAAAAAATATTTTTTTTTCCAAAGTAACTAAAAAAATATTTTTTTTCCCAAAGAAACTAAAAAAATATTTTTTTTCCCAAAGAAACTAAAAAAATATTTTTTTTTCCAAAGTAACTAAAAAATATATTTTTTTTCCAAAGAAACTAAAAAAATATTTTTTTTTCCAAAGTAACTAAAAAATATATTTTTTTCCAAAGTAACTAAAAAAATATTTTTTTTTCCAAAGTAACTAAAAAAATATTTTTTTTCCAAAGTAACTAAAAAAATATTTTTTTTTCCAAAGTAACTAAAAAAATATTTTTTTTTAAAGTAACTAAAAAAATATATTTTTTTCCAAAGTAACTAAAAAAATATTTTTTTTTCCAAAGTAACTAAAAAAATATTTTTTTTCCAAAGTAACTAAAAAAATATTTTTTTTCCCAAAGTAACTAAAAAAATATTTTTTTTCCCAAAGAAACTAAAAAAATATTTTTTTTTCCAAAGTAACTAAAAAAATATTTTTTTTTCCAAAGTAACTAAAAAAATATTTTTTTTCCAAAGTAACTAAAAAAATATTTTTTTTTCCAAAGTAACTAAAAAAATATTTTTTTTCCAAAGTAACTAAAAAAATATTTTTTTTTCCAAAGTAACTAAAAAAATATTTTTTTTTCCAAAGTAACTAAAAAAATATTTTTTTTTCCAAAGTAACTAAAAAAATATTTTTTTTTCCAAAGAAACTAAAAAAAAAATTTTTTTTCCAAAGTAACTAAAAAAAATTTTTTTTTTCCAAAGTAACTAAAAAAATATTTTTTTTTCCAAAGTAACTAAAAAAATATTTTTTTTTCCAAAGAAACTAAAAAAATATTTTTTTTTCCAAAGTAACTAAAAAAAAAAATTTTTTTCCAAAGAAACTAAAAAAATTTTTTTTTTTCCAAAGTAACTAAAAAAAATATTTTTTTTCCAAAGTAACTAAAAAAAATTTTTTTTTTCCAAAGAAACTAAAAAAATATTTTTTTTTCCAAAGTAACTAAAAAAATTTTTTTTTTCCAAAGTAACTAAAAAATTTTTTTTTTCCCAAAGTAACTAAAAAAATATTTTTTTTTCCAAAGTAACTAAAAAAATATTTTTTTTTCCAAAGTAACTAAAAAAATATTTTTTTTTCCAAAGTAACTAAAAAAATATTTTTTTTTCCAAAGTAACTAAAAAAATATTTTTTTTTCCAAAGTAACTAAAAAAATATTTTTTTTTCCAAAGTAACTAAAAAAATATTTTTTTTTCCAAAGTAACTAAAAAAATATTTTTTTTTCCAAAGTAACTAAAAAAATATTTTTTTTTCCAAAGTAACTAAAAAAATATTTTTTTTTCCAAAGTAACTAAAAAAATATTTTTTTTTCCAAAGTAACTAAAAAAATATTTTTTTTTCCAAAGTAACTAAAAAAATATTTTTCTTTCCAAAGTAACTAAAAAAATATTTTTTTTTCCAAAGAAACTAAAAAAATATTTTTTTTTCCAAAGTAACTAAAAAAATATTTTTTTTTCCAAAGTAACTAAAAAAATATTTTTTTTTCCAAAGTAACTAAAAAAATATTTTTTTTCCCAAAGAAACTAAAAAAATATTTTTTTTCCCAAAGTAACTAAAAAAATATTTTTTTTTCCAAAGTAACTAAAAAAAAATTTTTTTTTCCAAAGAAACTAAAAAAATATTTTTTTTTCCAAAGTAACTAAAAAAAATTTTTTTTTTCCAAAGTAACTAAAAAAATTTTTTTTTTTCCAAAGAAACTAAAAAAATATTTTTTTTTCCAAAGTAACTAAAAAAAATTTTTTTTTCCAAAGTAACTAAAAAATTATTATGTTTCCCAAAGTAACTAAAAAAATATTTTTTTTTCCAAAGTAACTAAAAAAATATTTTTTTTTCCAAAGTAACTAAAAAAATATTTTTTTTTCCAAAGTAACTAAAAAAATATTTTTTTTTCCAAAGTAACTAAAAAAATATTTTTTTTTCCAAAGTAACTAAAAAAATATTTTTTTTTCCAAAGTAACTAAAAAAATATTTTTTTTTCCAAAGTAACTAAAAAAATATTTTTTTTTCCAAAGAAACTAAAAAAATATTTTTTTTTCCAAAGTAACTAAAAAAATATTTTATTTCCCAAAGTAACTAAAAAAATATTTTTTTTTTCCAAAGTAACTAAAAAAATATATTTTTTTCCCAAAGAAACTAAAAAAATATTTTTTTTTCCAAAGTAACTAAAAAAAATATTTTTTTTCCAAAGAAACTAAAAAAATATTTTTTTTTCCAAAGTAACTAAAAAATATTTTTTTTTCCAAAGTAACTAAAAAAATTTTTTTTTTTCCAAAGTAACTAAAAAAATATTTTTTTTCCAAAGTAACTAAAAAAATATTTTTTTTTCCAAAGTAACTAAAAAAATATTTTTTTTTCCAAAGTAACTAAAAAAAAATTTTTTTTTAAAGTAACTAAAAAAATTTTTTTTTTTCCAAAGTAACTAAAAAAAAAATTTTTTTTCCAAAGTAACTAAAAAAATATTTTTTTTTCCAAAGAAACTAAAAAAATATTTTTTTTTCCAAAGTAACTAAAAAAATATTTTTTTTCCAAAGTAACTAAAAAAATATTTTTTTTCCAAAGTAACTAAAAAAATATTTTTTTTCCCAAAGAAACTAAAAAAATATTTTTTTTTCCAAAGTAACTAAAAAAATATTTTTTTTTCCAAAGTAACTAAAAAAATATATTTTTTTCCAAAGTAACTAAAAAAATATTTTTTTTTCCAAAGAAACTAAAAAAATATTTTTTTTCCCAAAGTAACTAAAAAAATATTTTTTTTTCCAAAGTAACTAAAAAAATATTTTTTTTTCCAAAGTAACTAAAAAAATATTTTTTTTCCCAAAGAAACTAAAAAAATATTTTTTTTTCCAAAGTAACTAAAACAATTTTTTTTTTTCCAAAGAAACTAAAAAAATATTTTTTTTTCCAAAGTAACTAAAAAATATTTTTTTTTCCAAAGTAACTAAAAAAATATTTTTTTTTCCAAAGTAACTAAAAAAATATTTTTTTTTCCAAAGTAACTAAAAAAATATTTTTTTTTCCAAAGTAACTAAAAAAATATTTTTTTTTCCAAAGTAACTAAAAAATATTTTTTTTCCAAAGTAACTAAAAAAATATTTTTTTTTCCAAAGTAACTAAAAAAATATTTTTTTTCCAAAGAAACTAAAAAAATATTTTTTTTCCAAAGTAACTAAAAAAATATTTTTTTTCCCAAAGTAACTAAAAAAATATTTTTTTTTTCCAAAGTAACTAAAAAAATATTTTTTTTCCCAAAGAAACTAAAAAAATATTTTTTTTTCCAAAGTAACTAAAAAAAATATTTTTTTTCCAAAGAAACTAAAAAAATATTTTTTTTTCCAAAGTAACTAAAAAAATATTTTTTTTTCCAAAGTAACTAAAAAAATATTTTTTTTTCCAAAGTAACTAAAAAAATATTTTTTTTTCCAAAGTAACTAAAAAAATATTTTTTTTTCCAAAGTAACAAAAAAATATTTTTTTTCCCAAAGTAACTAAAAAAATATTTTATTTTCCAAAGAAACTAAAAAAATATTTTTTTTTCCAAAGTAACTAAAAAAATATTTTTTTTTCCAAAGTAACTAAAAAAATATTTTTTTTTCCAAAGTAACTAAAAAAATATTTTTTTTCCCAAAGAAACTAAAAAAATATTTTTTTTCCCAAAGAAACTAAAAAAATATTTTTTTTTCCAAAGTAACTAAAAAATATATTTTTTTTCCAAAGAAACTAAAAAAATATTTTTTTTTCCAAAGTAACTAAAAAATATATTTTTTTCCAAAGTAACTAAAAAAATATTTTTTTTTCCAAAGTAACTAAAAAAATATTTTTTTTCCAAAGTAACTAAAAAAATATTTTTTTTTCCAAAGTAACTAAAAAAATATTTTTTTTTAAAGTAACTAAAAAAATATATTTTTTTCCAAAGTAACTAAAAAAATATTTTTTTTTCCAAAGTAACTAAAAAAATATTTTTTTTCCAAAGTAACTAAAAAAATATTTTTTTTCCCAAAGTAACTAAAAAAATATTTTTTTTCCCAAAGAAACTAAAAAAATATTTTTTTTTCCAAAGTAACTAAAAAAATATTTTTTTTTCCAAAGTAACTAAAAAAATATTTTTTTTCCAAAGTAACTAAAAAAATATTTTTTTTTCCAAAGTAACTAAAAAAATATTTTTTTTCCAAAGTAACTAAAAAAATATTTTTTTTTCCAAAGTAACTAAAAAAATATTTTTTTTTCCAAAGTAACTAAAAAAATATTTTTTTTTCCAAAGTAACTAAAAAAATATTTTTTTTTCCAAAGAAACTAAAAAAAAAATTTTTTTTCCAAAGTAACTAAAAAAAATTTTTTTTTTCCAAAGTAACTAAAAAAATATTTTTTTTTCCAAAGTAACTAAAAAAATATTTTTTTTTCCAAAGAAACTAAAAAAATATTTTTTTTTCCAAAGTAACTAAAAAAAAAAATTTTTTTCCAAAGAAACTAAAAAAATTTTTTTTTTTCCAAAGTAACTAAAAAAAATATTTTTTTTCCAAAGTAACTAAAAAAAATTTTTTTTTTCCAAAGAAACTAAAAAAATATTTTTTTTTCCAAAGTAACTAAAAAAATTTTTTTTTTCCAAAGTAACTAAAAAATTTTTTTTTTCCCAAAGTAACTAAAAAAATATTTTTTTTTCCAAAGTAACTAAAAAAATATTTTTTTTTCCAAAGTAACTAAAAAAATATTTTTTTTTCCAAAGTAACTAAAAAAATATTTTTTTTTCCAAAGTAACTAAAAAAATATTTTTTTTTCCAAAGTAACTAAAAAAATATTTTTTTTTCCAAAGTAACTAAAAAAATATTTTTTTTTCCAAAGTAACTAAAAAAATATTTTTTTTTCCAAAGTAACTAAAAAAATATTTTTTTTTCCAAAGTAACTAAAAAAATATTTTTTTTTCCAAAGTAACTAAAAAAATATTTTTTTTTCCAAAGTAACTAAAAAAATATTTTTTTTTCCAAAGTAACTAAAAAAATATTTTTCTTTCCAAAGTAACTAAAAAAATATTTTTTTTTCCAAAGAAACTAAAAAAATATTTTTTTTTCCAAAGTAACTAAAAAAATATTTTTTTTTCCAAAGTAACTAAAAAAATATTTTTTTTTCCAAAGTAACTAAAAAAATATTTTTTTTCCCAAAGAAACTAAAAAAATATTTTTTTTCCCAAAGTAACTAAAAAAATATTTTTTTTTCCAAAGTAACTAAAAAAAAATTTTTTTTTCCAAAGAAACTAAAAAAATATTTTTTTTTCCAAAGTAACTAAAAAAAATTTTTTTTTTCCAAAGTAACTAAAAAAATTTTTTTTTTTCCAAAGAAACTAAAAAAATATTTTTTTTTCCAAAGTAACTAAAAAAAATTTTTTTTTCCAAAGTAACTAAAAAATTATTATGTTTCCCAAAGTAACTAAAAAAATATTTTTTTTTCCAAAGTAACTAAAAAAATATTTTTTTTTCCAAAGTAACTAAAAAAATATTTTTTTTTCCAAAGTAACTAAAAAAATATTTTTTTTTCCAAAGTAACTAAAAAAATATTTTTTTTTCCAAAGTAACTAAAAAAATATTTTTTTTTCCAAAGTAACTAAAAAAATATTTTTTTTTCCAAAGTAACTAAAAAAATATTTTTTTTTCCAAAGAAACTAAAAAAATATTTTTTTTTCCAAAGTAACTAAAAAAATATTTTATTTCCCAAAGTAACTAAAAAAATATTTTTTTTTTCCAAAGTAACTAAAAAAATATATTTTTTTCCCAAAGAAACTAAAAAAATATTTTTTTTTCCAAAGTAACTAAAAAAAATATTTTTTTTCCAAAGAAACTAAAAAAATATTTTTTTTTCCAAAGTAACTAAAAAATATTTTTTTTTCCAAAGTAACTAAAAAAATTTTTTTTTTTCCAAAGTAACTAAAAAAATATTTTTTTTCCAAAGTAACTAAAAAAATATTTTTTTTTCCAAAGTAACTAAAAAAATATTTTTTTTTCCAAAGTAACTAAAAAAAATTTTTTTTTTAAAGTAACTAAAAAAATTTTTTTTTTTCCAAAGTAACTAAAAAAAAAATTTTTTTTCCAAAGTAACTAAAAAAATATTTTTTTTTCCAAAGAAACTAAAAAAATATTTTTTTTTCCAAAGTAACTAAAAAAATATTTTTTTTCCAAAGTAACTAAAAAAATATTTTTTTTCCAAAGTAACTAAAAAAATATTTTTTTTCCCAAAGAAACTAAAAAAATATTTTTTTTCCCAAAGAAACTAAAAAAATATTTTTTTTTCCAAAGTAACTAAAAAAATATTTTTTTTTCCAAAGTAACTAAAAAAATATTTTTTTTTCCAAAGTAACTAAAAAAAAATTTTTTTTTCCAAAGTAACTAAAAAAATATTTTTTTTTCCAAAGTAACTAAAAAAATATTTTTTTTTCCAAAGTAACTAAAAAAATATTTTTTTTCCAAAGTAACTAAAAAAATATTTTTTTTCCAAAGTAACTAAAAAAATATTTTTTTTTCCAAAGTAACTAAAAAAATATTTTTTTTTCCAAAGTAACTAAAAAA
Source organism: Melanostigma gelatinosum (assembly GCF_949748355.1). Taxonomy (NCBI): domain Eukaryota; kingdom Metazoa; phylum Chordata; class Actinopteri; order Perciformes; family Zoarcidae; genus Melanostigma; species Melanostigma gelatinosum. The sequence goes on along the minus strand of NW_027635318.1, from coordinate 54,140 downwards.
ATATTTTTTTTTCCAAAGTAACTAAAAAAATTTTTTTTTTCCAAAGAAACTAAAAAAATATTTTTTTTTCCAAAGTAACTAAAAAAAATTTTTTTTTCCAAAGTAACTAAAAAAAAATTTTTTTTTCCAAAGTAACTAAAAAAATATTTTTTTTTCCAAAGAAACTAAAAAAATATTTTTTTTTCCAAAGTAACTAAAAAAAAAAATTTTTTTCCAAAGAAACTAAAAAAATATTTTTTTTTCCAAAGTAACTAAAAAAAAATTTTTTTTTCCAAAGTAACTAAAAAAATATTTTTTTTTCCAAAGAAACTAAAAAAATATTTTTTTTTCCAAAGTAACTAAAACATTTTTTTTTTTCCAAAGTAACTAAAAAATTATTTTTTTTCCCAAAGTAACTAAAAAAATATTTTTTTTTCCAAAGTAACTAAAAAAAATTTTTTTTTTCCAAAGTAACTAAAAAAATATTTTTTTTCCCAAAGTAACTAAAAAAATATTTTTTTTCCAAAGTAACTAAAAAAAATTTTTTTTTCCAAAGTAACTAAAAAATTATTTTTTTCCCAAAGTAACTAAAAAAATATTTTTTTTTCCAAAGTAACTAAAAAAATATTTTTTTTCCCAAAGTAACTAAAAAAATATTTTTTTTTCCAAAGTAACTAAAAAAATATTTTTTTTTCCAAAGTAACTAAAAAAATATTTTTTTTCCCAAAGTAACTAAAAAAATATTTTTTTTTCCAAAGTAACTAAAAAAATATTTTTTTTTCCAAAGTAACTAAAAAAAAATTTTTTTTCCAAAGTAACTAAAAAAATATTTTTTTTTAAAGTAACTAAAAAAATATTTTTTTTCCCAAAGTAACTAAAAAAATATTTTTTTTTCCAAAGTAACTAAAAAAATATTTTTTTTTCCAAAGTAACTAAAAAAATATTTTCTTTCCCAAAGAAACTAAAAAAATATTTTTTTTCCCAAAGAAACTAAAAAAATATTTTTTTTTCCAAAGTAACTAAAAAAAATATTTTTTTTCCAAAGAAACTAAAAAAATATTTTTTTTTCCAAAGTAACTAAAAAATATATTTTTTTCCAAAGTAACTAAAAAAATATTTTTTTTTCCAAAGTAACTAAAAAAATATTTTTTTTTCCAAAGTAACTAAAAAAATATTTTTTTTTTTAAAGTAACTAAAAAAATATTTTTTTTCCCAAAGTAACTAAAAAAATATTTTTTTTTCCAAAGTAACTAAAAAAATATTTTTTTTTCCAAAGTAACTAAAAAAATATTTTCTTTCCCAAAGAAACTAAAAAAATATTTTTTTTCCCAAAGAAACTAAAAAAATATTTTTTTTTCCAAAGTAACTAAAAAAAATATTTTTTTTCCAAAGAAACTAAAAAAATATTTTTTTTTCCAAAGTAACTAAAAAATATATTTTTTTCCAAAGTAACTAAAAAAATATTTTTTTTCCAAAGTAACTAAAAAAATATTTTTTTTTCCAAAGTAACTAAAAAAATATTTTTTTTTCCAAAGTAACTAAAAAAATATTTTTTTTTAAAGTAACTAAAAAAATATTTTTTTTCCCAAAGTAACTAAAAAAATATTTTTTTTTCCAAAGTAACTAAAAAAATATTTTTTTTTCCAAAGTAACTAAAAAAATATTTTTTTTCCCAAAGTAACTAAAAAAATATTTTTTTTTCCAAAGAAACTAAAAAAATATTTTTTTTCCAAAGTAACTAAAAAAATATTTTTTTTTCCAAAGTAACTAAAAAAATATTTTTTTTTCCAAAGTAACTAAAAAAATATTTTTTTTTCCAAAGTAACTAAAAAAATATTTTTTTTCCAAAGTAACTAAAAAAATATTTTTTTTCCAAAGTAACTAAAAAAAATATTTTTTTTTCCAAAGTAACTAAAAAAATATTTTTTTTTCCAAAGTAACTAAAAAAATATTTTTTTTTCCAAAGTAACTAAAAAAATATTTTTTTTCCAAAGTAACTAAAAAAATATTTTTTTTTCCAAAGTAACTAAAAAATTTTTTTTTTTCCAAAGTAACTAAAAAAATATTTTTTTTTCCAAAGTAACTAAAAAAATATTTTTTTTTCCAAAGTAACTAAAAAAATATTTTTTTTTCCAAAGTAACTAAAAAAATATTTTTTTTTAAAGTAACTAAAAAAATATTTTTTTTCCCAAAGTAACTAAAAAAATATTTTTTTTTCCAAAGTAACTAAAAAAATATTTTTTTTTCCAAAGTAACTAAAAAAATATTTTCTTTCCCAAAGAAACTAAAAAAATATTTTTTTTCCCAAAGAAACTAAAAAAATATTTTTTTTTCCAAAGTAACTAAAAAAAATATTTTTTTTCCAAAGAAACTAAAAAAATTTTTTTTTTCCAAAGTAACTAAAAAATATATTTTTTTCCAAAGTAACTAAAAAAATATTTTTTTTTCCAAAGTAACTAAAAAAATATTTTTTTTTCCAAAGTAACTAAAAAAATATTTTTTTTTTTAAAGTAACTAAAAAAATATTTTTTTTCCCAAAGTAACTAAAAAAATATTTTTTTTTCCAAAGTAACTAAAAAAATATTTTTTTTTCCAAAGTAACTAAAAAAATATTTTCTTTCCCAAAGAAACTAAAAAAATATTTTTTTTCCCAAAGAAACTAAAAAAATATTTTTTTTTCCAAAGTAACTAAAAAAAATATTTTTTTTCCAAAGAAACTAAAAAAATATTTTTTTTTCCAAAGTAACTAAAAAATATATTTTTTTCCAAAGTAACTAAAAAAATATTTTTTTTTCCAAAGTAACTAAAAAAATATTTTTTTTTCCAAAGTAACTAAAAAAATATTTTTTTTTCCAAAGTAACTAAAAAAATATTTTTTTTTAAAGTAACTAAAAAAATATTTTTTTTCCCAAAGTAACTAAAAAAATATTTTTTTTTCCAAAGTAACTAAAAAAATATTTTTTTTTCCAAAGTAACTAAAAAAATATTTTTTTTCCCAAAGTAACTAAAAAAATATTTTTTTTTCCAAAGAAACTAAAAAAATATTTTTTTTCCAAAGTAACTAAAAAAATATTTTTTTTTCCAAAGTAACTAAAAAAATATTTTTTTTTCCAAAGTAACTAAAAAAATATTTTTTTTTCCAAAGTAACTAAAAAAATATTTTTTTTCCAAAGTAACTAAAAAAATATTTTTTTTCCAAAGTAACTAAAAAAAATATTTTTTTTTCCAAAGTAACTAAAAAAATATTTTTTTTTCCAAAGTAACTAAAAAAATATTTTTTTTTCCAAAGTAACTAAAAAAATATTTTTTTTCCAAAGTAACTAAAAAAATATTTTTTTTTCCAAAGTAACTAAAAAAATATTTTTTTTTCCAAAGTAACTAAAAAAATATTTTTTTTTCCAAAGTAACTAAAAAAATATTTTTTTTTCCAAAGAAACTAAAAAAATATTTTTTTTTCCAAAGTAACTAAAAAAAAATTTTTTTTTCCAAAGTAACTAAAAAAATATTTTTTTTTCCAAAGTAACTAAAAAAATATTTTTTTTTCCAAAGAAACTAAAAAAATATTTTTTTTTCCAAAGTAACTAAAAAAATATTTTTTTTTCCAAAGTAACTAAAAAAAAATATTTTTTTTCCAAAGTAACTAAAAAAATAATTTTTTTTCCAAAGAAACTAAAAAAATATTTTTTTTTCCAAAGTAACTAAAAAAAATTTTTTTTTCCAAAGTAACTAAAAAATTATTTTTTTTCCCAAAGTAACTAAAAAAAATTTTTTTTTTCCAAAGTAACTAAAAAAATATTTTTTTTTCCAAAGTAACTAAAAAAATATTTTTTTTTCCAAAGTAACTAAAAAAATATTTTTTTTCCAAAGTAACTAAAAAAATATTTTTTTTTCCAAAGTAACTAAAAAAATATTTTTTTTTCCAAAGTAACTAAAAAAATATTTTTTTTTCCAAAGTAACTAAAAAAAGATTTTTTTTTCCAAAGTAACTAAAAAAATATTTTTTTTTCCAAAGTAACTAAAAAAAGATTTTTTTTTCCAAAGTAACTAAAAAAATATTTTTTTTTCCAAAGTAACTAAAAAAATATTTTTTTTTCCAAAGTAACTAAAAAAATATTTTTTTTTCCAAAGAAACTAAAAAAATATTTTTTTTTTCAAAGTAACTAAAAAAATATTTTTTTTTCCAAAGTAACTAAAAAAAATTTTTTTTTTCCAAAGTAACTAAAAAAATATTTTTTTTCCCAAAGAAACTAAAAAAATATTTTTTTTCCCAAAGTAACTAAAAAAATATTTTTTTTCCCAAAGTAACTAAAAAAAAATTTTTTTTTCCAAAGAAACTAAAAAAATATATTTTTTTTCCAAAGTAACTAAAAAAAATTTTTTTTTTCCAAAGTAACTAAAAAAATATTTTTTTTTCCAAAGAAACTAAAAAAATATTTTTTTTTCCAAAGTAACTAAAAATTTTTTTTTTTTCCAAAGTAACTAAAAAATTATTATGTTTCCCAAAGTAACTAAAAAAATATTTTTTTTTCCAAAGTAACTAAAAAAATATTTTTTTTTCCAAAGTAACTAAAAAAATATTTTTTTTTCCAAAGTAACTAAAAAAATATTTTTTTTTCCAAAGTAACTAAAAAAATATTTTTTTTTCCAAAGTAACTAAAAAAATATTTTTTTTTCCAAAGAAACTAAAAAAATATTTTTTTTTCCAAAGTAACTAAAAAAATATTTTTTTTCCCAAAGTAACTAAAAAAATATTTTTTTTTTCCAAAGTAACTAAAAAAATATTTTTTTTCCCAAAGAAACTAAAAAAATATTTTTTTTTCCAAAGTAACTAAAAAAAATATTTTTTTTCCAAAGAAACTAAAAAAATATATTTTTTTCCAAAGTAACTAAAAAAATATTTTTTTTTCCAAAGTAACTAAAAAAATATATTTTTTTAAAGTAACTAAAAAAAAAATTTTTTTTCCAAAGTAACTAAAAAAATATTTTTTTTTCCAAAGTAACTAAAAAAATATTTTTTTTTCCAAAGTAACTAAAAAAATATTTTTTTTTCCAAAGAAACTAAAAAAATATTTTTTTTTCCAAAGTAACTAAAAAAATATATTTTTTTAAAGTAACTAAAAAAAATTTTTTTTTTCCAAAGTAACTAAAAAAATATTTTTTTTTCCAAAGTAACTAAAAAAATATTTTTTTTTCCAAAGTAACTAAAAAAATATTTTTTTTTCCAAAGAAACTAAAAAAATATATTTTTTTTCCAAAGTAACTAAAAAAAATTTTTTTTTTCCAAAGTAACTAAAAAAATATTTTTTTTTCCAAAGAAACTAAAAAAATATTTTTTTTTCCAAAGTAACTAAAAAATTTTTTTTTTTCCAAAGTAACTAAAAAATTATTATGTTTCCCAAAGTAACTAAAAAAATATTTTTTTTTCCAAAGTAACTAAAAAAATATTTTTTTTTCCAAAGTAACTAAAAAAATATTTTTTTTTCCAAAGTAACTAAAAAAATATTTTTTTTTCCAAAGTAACTAAAAAAATATTTTTTTTTCCAAAGTAACTAAAAAAATATTTTTTTTTCCAAAGAAACTAAAAAAATATTTTTTTTTCCAAAGTAACTAAAAAAATATTTTTTTTCCCAAAGTAACTAAAAAAATATTTTTTTTTTCCAAAGTAACTAAAAAAATATTTTTTTTCCCAAAGAAACTAAAAAAATATTTTTTTTTCCAAAGTAACTAAAAAAAATATTTTTTTTCCAAAGAAACTAAAAAAATATATTTTTTTCCAAAGTAACTAAAAAAATATTTTTTTTTCCAAAGTAACTAAAAAAATATATTTTTTTAAAGTAACTAAAAAAAATTTTTTTTTTCCAAAGTAACTAAAAAAATATTTTTTTTTCCAAAGTAACTAAAAAAATATTTTTTTTTCCAAAGTAACTAAAAAAATATTTTTTTTTCCAAAGAAACTAAAAAAATATTTTTTTTTCCAAAGTAACTAAAAAAATATTTTTTTTCCCAAAGAAACTAAAAAAATATTTTTTTTCCCAAAGAAACTAAAAAAAATATTTTTTTTCCAAAGAAACTAAAAAAATATTTTTTTTTCCAAAGTAACTAAAAAATATATTTTTTTCCAAAGTAACTAAAAAAATATTTTTTTTTCCAAAGTAACTAAAAAAATATTTTTTTTTCCAAAGTAACTAAAAAAATATTTTTTTTTCCAAAGTAACTAAAAAAATATTTTTTTTTCCAAAGTAACTAAAAAAATATTTTTTTTTCCAAAGTAACTAAAAAAATATTTTTTTTCCCAAAGTAACTAAAAAAATATTTTTTTTTCCAAAGAAACTAAAAAAATATTTTTTTTTCCAAAGTAACTAAAAAAATATTTTTTTTTCCAAAGTAACTAAAAAAATATTTTTTTTTCCAAAGTAACTAAAAAAATATTTTTTTTTCCAAAGTAACTAAAAAAATATTTTTTTTTCCAAAGTAACTAAAAAAATATTTTTTTTTCCAAAGTAACTAAAAAAATATTTTTTTTCCAAAGTAACTAAAAAAATATTTTTTTTCCAAAGTAACTAAAAAAATATTTTTTTTTCCAAAGTAACTAAAAAAATATTTTTTTTTCCAAAGTAACTAAAAAAATAATTTTTTTCCAAAGTAACTAAAAAAATATTTTTTTTTCCAAAGTAACTAAAAAAATAATTTTTTTTCCAAAGAAACTAAAAAAAAAATTTTTTTTCCAAAGTAACTAAAAAAAAATTTTTTTTTCCAAAGTAACTAAAAAAATATTTTTTTTTCCAAAGTAACTAAAAAAATATTTTTTTTTCCAAAGAAACTAAAAAAATATTTTTTTTTCCCAAAGTAACTAAAAAAAAAAAAAAAATTCCAAAGAAACTAAAAAAATATTTTTTTTTCCAAAGTAACTAAAAAAAATTTTTTTTTCCAAAGTAACTAAAAAAATTTTTTTTTTTCCAAAGAAACTAAAAAAATATTTTTTTTTCCAAAGTAACTAAAAAAATATTTTTTTTTCCAAAGTAACTAAAAAAATATTTTTTTTCCAAAGTAACTAAAAAAATATTTTTTTTCCAAAGTAACTAAAAAAATATTTTTTTTTCCAAAGTAACTAAAAAAATTTTTTTTTTTCCAAAGTAACTAAAAAAATTTTTTTTTTCCAAAGTAACTAAAAAATTATTATGTTTCCCAAAGTAACTAAAAAATATTTTTTTTTCCAAAGTAACTAAAAAAATATTTTTTTTTCCAAAGTAACTAAAAAAATTATTTTTTTTCCAAAGTAACTAAAAAAATATTTTTTTTTCCAAAGTAACTAAAAAAATATTTTTTTTTCCAAAGTAACTAAAAAAATATTTTTTTTCCCAAAGTAACTAAAAAAATATTTTTTTTTCCAAAGAAACTAAAAAAATATTTTTTTTTCCAAAGTAACTAAAAAAATATTTTTTTTCCCAAAGTAACTAAAAAAATATTTTTTTTTTCCAAAGTAACTAAAAAAATATTTTTTTTCCCAAAGAAACTAAAAAAATATTTTTTTTTCCAAAGTAACTAAAAAAAATATTTTTTTTCCAAAGAAACTAAAAAAATATTTTTTTTTCCAAAGTAACTAAAAAATATTTTTTTTCCCAAAGTAACTAAAAAAATATTTTTTTTTCCAAAGTAACTAAAAAAATATTTTTTTTTCCAAAGTAACTAAAAAAATATTTTTTTTTCCAAAGTAACTAAAAATTTTTTTTTTTTTCCAAAGTAACTAAAAAAATATTTTTTTTTCCAAAGTAACTAAAAAAATATTTTTTTTTCCAAAGTAACTAAAAAAATATTTTTTTTCCCAAAGTAACTAAAACAATATTTTTTTTTCCAAAGAAACTAAAAAAAATATTTTTTTTTCCAAAGTAACTAAAAAAATATTTTTTTTCCAAAGTAACTAAAAAAATATTTTTTTTTCCAAAGTAACTAAAAAAATATTTTTTTTCCCAAAGAAACTAAAAAAATATTTTTTTTCCCAAAGAAACTAAAAAAATATTTTTTTTTCCAAAGTAACTAAAAAATATATTTTTTTTCCAAAGAAACTAAAAAAATATTTTTTTTTCCAAAGTAACTAAAAAATATATTTTTTTCCAAAGTAACTAAAAAAATATTTTTTTTTCCAAAGTAACTAAAAAAATATTTTTTTTTCCAAAGTAACTAAAAAAATATATTTTTTTAAAGTAACTAAAAAAATATTTTTTTTTAAAGTAACTAAAAAAATATTTTTTTTTCCAAAGTAACTAAAAAAATATTTTTTTTTCCAAAGTAACTAAAAAAATATTTTTTTTTCCAAAGTAACTAAAAAAATATTTTTTTTCCCAAAGTAACTAAAAAAATATTTTTTTTTCCAAAGTAACTAAAAAAATATTTTTTTTTCCAAAGTAACTAAAAAAATATTTTTTTTCCAAAGTAACTAAAAAAATATTTTTTTTCCAAAGTAACTAAAAAAATATTTTTTTTTCCAAAGTAACTAAAAAAATATTTTTTTTTCCAAAGTAACTAAAAAATTTTTTTTTTTTCCAAAGTAACTAAAAAAATATTTTTTTCCATAACTAAAAAAATCTTTTTTTTTCCAAAGTAACTAAAAAAATATTTTTTTTTCCAAAGTAACTAAAAAAATATTTTTTTTTCCAAAGTAACTAAAAAAATATTTTTTTTTCCAAAGAAACTAAAAAAATATTTTTTTTTCCAAAGTAACTAAAAAAAATATTTTTTTTCCAAAGTAACTAAAAAAATATTTTTTTTTCCAAAGTAACTAAAAAAATATTTTTTTTTCCAAAGTAACTAAAAAAATATTTTTTTTTCCAAAGTAACTAAAAAAATATTTTTTTTCCAAAGTAACTAAAAAAATATTTTTTTTTCCAAAGTAACTAAAAAAATATTTTTTTTCCAAAGTAACTAAAAAAATATTTTTTTTCCAAAGTAACTAAAAAAATATTTTTTTTTCCAAAGTAACTAAAAAAATATTTTTTTTCCAAAGTAACTAAAAAAATATTTTTTTTTCCAAAGTAACTAAAAAAATATTTTTTTTCCAAAGTAACTAAAAAAATATTTTTTTTTCCAAAGTAACTAAAAAAATATTTTTTTTCCAAAGTAACTAAAAAAATATTTTTTTTCCAAAGTAACTAAAAAAATATTTTTTTTTCCAAAGTAACTAAAAAAATATTTTTTTTCCAAAGTAACTAAAAAAATATTTTTTTTTCCAAAGTAACTAAAAAAATATTTTTTTTTCCAAAGTAACTAAAAAAATATATTTTTTTTTCCAAAGTAACTAAAAAAATATTTTTTTTTCCAAAGAAACTAAAAAAATATTTTTTTTTCCAAAGTAACTAAAAAAAAATATTTTTTTTCCAAAGTAACTAAAAAAATATTTTTTTTTCCAAAGTAACTAAAAAAATATTTTTTTTTCCAAAGAAACTAAAAAAATATTTTTTTTTCCAAAGTAACTAAAAAAAAATTTTTTTTTCCAAAGAAACTAAAAAAATATTTTTTTTTCCAAAGTAACTAAAAAAAATTTTTTTTTTCCAAAGTAACTAAAAAAATATTTTTTTTTCCAAAGAAACTAAAAAAATATTTTTTTTTTCCAAAGTAACTAAAAAAAAAAAAAAATTTCCAAAGAAACTAAAAAAATATTTTTTTTTCCAAAGTAACTAAAAAAATTTTTTTTTTCCAAAGTAACTAAAAAAATATTTTTTTTTCCAAAGAAACTAAAAAAATATTTTTTTTTCCAAAGTAACTAAAAAAATATTTTTTTTTCCAAAGTAACTAAAAAAATATTTTTTTTTCCAAAGTAACTAAAAAAATATTTTTTTTCCAAAGTAACTAAAAAAATATTTTTTTTTCCAAAGTAACTAAAAAAATATTTTTTTTTCCAAAGTAACTAAAAAAATATTTTTTTTTCCAAAGTAACTAAAAAAAATTTTTTTTTCCAAAGTAACTAAAAAATTATTATGTTTCCCAAAGTAACTAAAAAAATATTTTTTTTTCCAAAGTAACTAAAAAAATATTTTTTTTTCCAAAGTAACTAAAAAAATATTTTTTTTTCCAAAGTAACTAAAAAAATTATTTTTTTTCCAAAGTAACTAAAAAAATTTTTTTTTTTCCAAAGTAACTAAAAAAATATTTTTTTTTCCAAAGTAACTAAAAAAATATTTTTTTTTCCAAAGTAACTAAAAAAATATTTTTTTTTCCAAAGAAACTAAAAAAATATTTTTTTTTCCAAAGTAACTAAAAAAATATTTTTTTTCCCAAAGTAACTAAAAAAATATTTTTTTTTTCCAAAGTAACTAAAAAAATTTTTTTTTTCCCAAAGAAACTAAAAAAATATTTTTTTTTCCAAAGTAACTAAAAAAAATATTTTTTTTCCAAAGAAACTAAAAAAATATTTTTTTTTCCAAAGTAACTAAAAAATATTTTTTTTCCCAAAGTAACTAAAAAAATATTTTTTTTTCCAAAGTAACTAAAAAAATATTTTTTTTTCCAAAGTAACTAAAAAAATATTTTTTTTTCCAAAGTAACTAAAAATTTTTTTTTTTTTCCAAAGTAACTAAAAAAATATTTTTTTTTCCAAAGTAACTAAAAAAATATTTTTTTTTCCAAAGTAACTAAAAAAATATTTTTTTTCCCAAAGTAACTAAAAAAATATTTTTTTTTCCAAAGAAACTAAAAAAAATATTTTTTTTTTCCAAAGTAACTAAAAAAATATTTTTTTTCCAAAGTAACTAAAAAAATATTTTTTTTTACAAAGTAACTAAAAAAATATTTTTTTTCCCAAAGAAACTAAAAAAATATTTTTTTTCCCAAAGAAACTAAAAAAATATTTTTTTTTCCAAAGTAACTAAAAAATATATTTTTTTTCCAAAGAAACTAAAAAAATATTTTTTTTTCCAAAGTAACTAAAAAATATATTTTTTTCCAAAGTAACTAAAAAAATATTTTTTTTTCCAAAGTAACTAAAAAAATATTTTTTTTCCAAAGTAACTAAAAAAATATTTTTTTTTCCAAAGTAACTAAAAAAATATATTTTTTTAAAGTAACTAAAAAAATATTTTTTTTTCCAAAGAAACTAAAAAAATATTTTTTTTTCCAAAGTAACTAAAAAAATATTTTTTTTTCCAAAGTAACTAAAAAAATATTTTTTTTTCCAAAGTAACTAAAAAAATATTTTTTTTTCCAAAGTAACTAAAAAAATATTTTTTTTTCCAAAGTAACTAAAAAAATATTTTTTTTTCCAAAGTAACTAAAAAAATATTTTTTTTCCAAAGTAACTAAAAAAATATTTTTTTTCCAAAGTAACTAAAAAAATATTTTTTTTTCCAAAGTAACTAAAAAAATATTTTTTTTTCCAAAGTAACTAAAAAAATATTTTTTTTTTCCAAAGTAACTAAAAAAATATTTTTTTTCCAAAGTAACTAAAAAAATATTTTTTTTTCCAAAGTAACTAAAAAAATATTTTTTTTTCCAAAGTAACTAAAAAAATATTTTTTTTTCCAAAGTAACTAAAAAAATATTTTTTTTTCCAAAGAAACTAAAAAAATATTTTTTTTTCCAAAGAAACTAAAAAAAAATTTTTTTTTCCAAAGTAACTAAAAAAAAAAAAAATTTTCCAAAGAAACTAAAAAAATATTTTTTTTTCCAAAGTAACTAAAAAAAAAATTTTTTTTTCCAAAGTAACTAAAAAAATATTTTTTTTTCCAAAGAAACTAAAAAAATATTTTTTTTTCCAAAGTAACTAAAAAAATATTTTTTTTTCCAAAGTAACTAAAAAAATATTTTTTTTTCCAAAGTAACTAAAAAAATATTTTTTTTCCAAAGTAACTAAAAAAATATTTTTTTTCCAAAGTAACTAAAAAAATATTTTTTTTTCCAAAGTAACTAAAAAAATATTTTTTTTTCCAAAGTAACTAAAAAAATATTTTTTTTTCCAAAGTAACTAAAAAAATATTTTTTTTCCAAAGTAACTAAAAAAATATTTTTTTTTCCAAAGTAACTAAAAAAATATTTTTTTTTCCAAAGTAACTAAAAAAATATATATTTTTTTCCAAAGTAACTAAAAAAATATTTTTTTTTCCAAAGAAACTAAAAAAATATTTTTTTTTCCAAAGTAACTAAAAAAAATATTTTTTTTCCAAAGTAACTAAAAAAATATTTTTTTTTCCAAAGTAACTAAAAAAATATTTTTTTTTCCAAAGAAACTAAAAAAATATTTTTTTTTCCAAAGTAACTAAAAAAAAAATTTTTTTTCCAAAGAAACTAAAAAAATATTTTTTTTTCCAAAGTAACTAAAAATTTTTTTTTTTTTCCAAAGTAACTAAAAAAATATTTTTTTTTCCAAAGAAACTAAAAAAATATTTTTTTTTCCAAAGTAACTAAAAAAAATGTTTTTTTCCAAAGTAACTAAAAAATTATTTTTTTTCCCAAAGTAACTAAAAAAATATTTTTTTTCCCAAAGTAACTAAAAAAATATTTTTTTTCCCAAAGTAACTAAAAAAATATTTTTTTTTCCAAAGTAACTAAAAAATTTTTTTTTTCCAAAGTAACTAAAAAATTATTTTTTTTCCCAAAGTAACTAAAAAAATATTTTTTTTTCCAAAGTAACTAAAAAAATATTTTTTTTTCCAAAGTAACTAAAAAAATATTTTTTTTTCCAAAGTAACTAAAAAAATATTTTTTTTTCCAAAGTAACTAAAAAAATATTTTTTTTTCCAAAGTAACTAAAAAAATATTTTTTTTTCCAAAGTAACTAAAAAAATATTTTTTTTCCCAAAGTAACTAAAAAAATATTTTTTTTTCCAAAGTAACTAAAAAAATATTTTTTTTTCCAAAGTAACTAAAAAAATATTTTTTTTCCCAAAGTAACTAAAAAAATATTTTTTTTTCCAAAGAAACTAAAAAAATATTTTTTTTCCCAAAGAAACTAAAAAAATATTTTTTTTCCCAAAGAAACTAAAAAAATATTTTTTTTTCCAAAGTAACTAAAAATATATTTTTTTTCCAAAGAAACTAAAAAAATATTTTTTTTTCCAAAGTAACTAAAAAATATATTTTTTTCCAAAGTAACTAAAAAAATATTTTTTTTTCCAAAGTAACTAAAAAAATATTTTTTTTTCCAAAGTAACTAAAAAAATATTTTTTTTTCCAAAGTAACTAAAAAAATATTTTTTTTTCCAAAGTAACTAAAAAAATATTTTTTTTTCCAAAGTAACTAAAAAAATATTTTTTTTCCAAAGTAACTAAAAAAATATTTTTTTTTCCAAAGTAACTAAAAAAATATTTTTTTTCCCAAAGTAACTAAAAAAATATTTTTTTTTCCAAAGAAACTAAAAAAAATATTTTTTTTTCCAAAGTAACTAAAAAAATATTTTTTTTCCAAAGTAACTAAAAAAATATTTTTTTTTCCAAAGTAACTAAAAAAATATTTTTTTTCCCAAAGAAACTAAAAAAATATTTTTTTTCCCAAAGAAACTAAAAAAATTTTTTTTTTTCCAAAGTAACTAAAAAATATATTTTTTTTCCAAAGAAACTAAAAAAATATTTTTTTTTCCAAAGTAACTAAAAAATATATTTTTTTCCAAAGTAACTAAAAAAATATTTTTTTTTCCAAAGTAACTAAAAAAATATTTTTTTTTCCAAAGTAACTAAAAAAATATATTTTTTTAAAGTAACTAAAAAAATATTTTTTTTTCCAAAGTAACTAAAAAAATATTTTTTTTTCCAAAGTAACTAAAAAAATATTTTTTTTTCCAAAGTAACTAAAAAAATATTTTTTTTCCCAAAGTAACTAAAAAAATATTTTTTTTTCCAAAGAAACTAAAAAAATATTTTTTTTTCCAAAGTAACTAAAAAAATATTTTTTTTTCCAAAGTAACTAAAAAAATATTTTTTTTTCCAAAGTAACTAAAAAAATATTTTTTTTTCCAAAGTAACTAAAAAAATATTTTTTTTTCCAAAGTAACTAAAAAAATATTTTTTTTTCCAAAGTAACTAAAAAAATATTTTTTTTCCAAAGTAACTAAAAAAATATTTTTTTTCCAAAGTAACTAAAAAAATATTTTTTTTTCCAAAGTAACTAAAAAAATATTTTTTTTTCCAAAGTAACTAAAAAAATATTTTTTTTTCCAAAGTAACTAAAAAAATATTTTTTTTCCAAAGTAACTAAAAAAATATTTTTTTTTCCAAAGTAACTAAAAAAATATTTTTTTTTTCCAAAGTAACTAAAAAAATATTTTTTTTTCCAAAGTAACTAAAAAAATATTTTTTTTCCCAAAGAAACTAAAAAAATATTTTTTTTTCCAAAGTAACTAAAAAAAAATTTTTTTTTCCAAAGTAACTAAAAAAATATTTTTTTTTCCAAAGAAACTAAAAAAATATTTTTTTTTCCAAAGAAACTAAAAAAATATTTTTTTTTCCAAAGTAACTAAAAAAAAAAAAATTTTTCCAAAGAAACTAAAAAAATATTTTTTTTTCCAAAGTAACTAAAAAAAATTTTTTTTTTCCAAAGTAACTAAAAAAATTTTTTTTTTCCAAAGTAACTAAAAAAATATTTTTTTTTCCAAAGAAACTAAAAAAATATTTTTTTTTCCAAAGTAACTAAAAAAATATTTTTTTTTCCAAAGTAACTAAAAAAATATTTTTTTTTCCAAAGTAACTAAAAAAATATTTTTTTTCCAAAGTAACTAAAAAAATATTTTTTTTCCAAAGTAACTAAAAAAATATTTTTTTTTCCAAAGTAACTAAAAAAATATTTTTTTTTCCAAAGTAACTAAAAAAATATTTTTTTTTCCAAAGTAACTAAAAATATATTTTTTTTTCCAAAGAAACTAAAAAAATATTTTTTTTTCCAAAGTAACTAAAAAATATATTTTTTTTTCCAAAGAAACTAAAAAAATATTTTTTTTTCCAAAGTAACTAAAAAAATATTTTTTTTCCCAAAGTAACTAAAAAAATATTTTTTTTTCCAAAGTAACTAAAAAAATATTTTTTTTCCAAAGTAACTAAAAAAATATTTTTTTTCCAAAGTAACTAAAAAAATATTTTTTTTTCCAAAGTAACTAAAAAAATATTTTTTTTTCCAAAGTAACTAAAAAAATATTTTTTTTCCCAAAGTAACTAAAAAAATATTTTTTTTTCCAAAGAAACTAAAAAAATATTTTTTTTTCCAAAGTAACTAAAAAAATATTTTTTTTTCCAAAGTAACTAAAAAAATATTTTTTTTTCCAAAGTAACTAAAAAAATATTTTTTTTCCAAAGTAACTAAAAAAATATTTTTTTTCCAAAGTAACTAAAAAAATATTTTTTTTTCCAAAGTAACTAAAAAAATATTTTTTTTTCCAAAGTAACTAAAAAATTTTTTTTTTTTCCAAAGTAACTAAAAATATATTTTTTTTTCCAAAGAAACTAAAAAAATATTTTTTTTTCCAAAGTAACTAAAAAAATATTTTTTTTTCCAAAGAAACTAAAAAAATATTTTTTTTTCCAAAGTAACTAAAAAAATATTTTTTTTTCCAAAGTAACTAAAAAAATATTTTTTTTTCCAAAGTAACTAAAAAAATATTTTTTTTCCAAAGTAACTAAAAAAATATTTTTTTTCCAAAGTAACTAAAAAAATATTTTTTTTTCCAAAGTAACTAAAAAAATATTTTTTTTTCCAAAGTAACTAAAAAATTTTTTTTTTTTCCAAAGTAACTAAAAATATATTTTTTTTTCCAAAGAAACTAAAAAAATATTTTTTTTTCCAAAGTAACTAAAAAATATTTTTTTTTTCCAAAGAAACTAAAAAAATATTTTTTTTTCCAAAGTAACTAAAAAATATAGTTTTTTCCAAAGTAACTAAAAAAATATTTTTTTTTCCAAAGTAACTAAAAAAATATTTTTTTTTCCAAAGTAACTAAAAAAATATATTTTTTTAAAGTAACTAAAAAAATATTTTTTTTTCCAAAGTAACTAAAAAAATATTTTTTTTTCCAAAGTAACTAAAAAAATATTTTTTTTTCCAAAGTAACTAAAAAAATATTTTTTTTCCCAAAGTAACTAAAAAAATATTTTTTTTTCCAAAGAAACTAAAAAAATATTTTTTTTTCCAAAGTAACTAAAAAAATATTTTTTTTTCCAAAGTAACTAAAAAAATATTTTTTTTTCCAAAGTAACTAAAAAAATATTTTTTTTTCCAAAGTAACTAAAAAAATATTTTTTTTTCCAAAGTAACTAAAAAAATATTTTTTTTTCCAAAGTAACTAAAAAAATATTTTTTTTCCAAAGTAACTAAAAAAATATTTTTTTTCCAAAGTAACTAAAAAAATATTTTTTTTTCCAAAGTAACTAAAAAAATATTTTTTTTTCCAAAGTAACTAAAAAAATATTTTTTTTTCCAAAGTAACTAAAAAAATATTTTTTTTCCAAAGTAACTAAAAAAATATTTTTTTTTCCAAAGTAACTAAAAAAATATTTTTTTTTCCAAAGTAACTAAAAAAATATTTTTTTTTCCAAAGTAACTAAAAAAATATTTTTTTTCCCAAAGAAACTAAAAAAATATTTTTTTTTCCAAAGTAACTAAAAAAAATTTTTTTTTTCCAAAGTAACTAAAAAAATATTTTTTTTTCCAAAGAAACTAAAAAAATATTTTTTTTTCCAAAGAAACTAAAAAAATATTTTTTTTTCCAAAGTAACTAAAAAAAAAAAAATTTTTCCAAAGAAACTAAAAAAATATTTTTTTTTCCAAAGTAACTAAAAAAAATTTTTTTTTTCCAAAGTAACTAAAAAAAATTTTTTTTTCCAAAGTAACTAAAAAAATATTTTTTTTTCCAAAGAAACTAAAAAAATATTTTTTTTTCCAAAGTAACTAAAAAAATATTTTTTTTTCCAAAGTAACTAAAAAAATATTTTTTTTTCCAAAGTAACTAAAAAAATATTTTTTTTCCAAAGTAACTAAAAAAATATTTTTTTTCCAAAGTAACTAAAAAAATATTTTTTTTTCCAAAGTAACTAAAAAAATATTTTTTTTTCCAAAGTAACTAAAAAAATATTTTTTTTTCCAAAGTAACTAAAAAAATATTTTTTTTCCAAAGTAACTAAAAAAATATTTTTTTTTCCAAAGTAACTAAAAAAATATTTTTTTTTCCAAAGTAACTAAAAAAATATATATTTTTTTCCAAAGTAACTAAAAAAATATTTTTTTTTCCAAAGAAACTAAAAAAATATTTTTTTTTCCAAAGTAACTAAAAAAAAATATTTTTTTTCCAAAGTAACTAAAAAAATATTTTTTTTTCCAAAGTAACTAAAAAAATATATTTTTTTCCAAAGAAACTAAAAAAATATTTTTTTTTCCAAAGTAACTAAAAAAAAATTTTTTTTTCCAAAGAAACTAAAAAAATATTTTTTTTTCCAAAGTAACTAAAAATTTTTTTTTTTTTCCAAAGTAACTAAAAAAATATTTTTTTTTCCAAAGAAACTAAAAAAATATTTTTTTTTTCCAAAGTAACTAAAAAAAAAAAAAATTTCCAAAGAAACTAAAAAAATATTTTTTTTTCCAAAGTAACTAAAAAAAATTTTTTTTTCCAAAGTAACTAAAAAAATATTTTTTTTTCCAAAGAAACTAAAAAAATATTTTTTTTTCCAAAGTAACTAAAAAAATATTTTTTTTTCCAAAGTAACTAAAAAAATATTTTTTTTTCCAAAGTAACTAAAAAAATATTTTTTTTCCAAAGTAACTAAAAAAATATTTTTTTTCCAAAGTAACTAAAAAAATATTTTTTTTCCAAAGTAACTAAAAAAATATATTTTTTTCCAAAGTAACTAAAAAAAATTTTTTTTTCCAAAGTAACTAAAAAATTATTATGTTTCCCAAAGTAACTAAAAAAATATTTTTTTTTCCAAAGTAACTAAAAAAATATTTTTTTTTCCAAAGTAACTAAAAAAATTATTTTTTTTCCAAAGTAACTAAAAAAATATTTTTTTTTCCAAAGTAACTAAAAAAATATTTTTTTTTCCAAAGAAACTAAAAAAAAAATTTTTTTTCCAAAGTAACTAAAAAAAAAATTTTTTTTCCAAAGAAACTAAAAAAATATTTTTTTTTTCCAAAGTAACTAAAAAATTTTTTTTTTTTCCAAAGTAACTAAAAAAATATTTTTTTTTCCAAAGAAACTAAAAAAATATTTTTTTTTTCCAAAGTAACTAAAAAAAAAAAAAATTTCCAAAGAAACTAAAAAAATATTTTTTTTTCCAAAGTAACTAAAAAAAATTTTTTTTTCCAAAGTAACTAAAAAAATATTTTTTTTTCCAAAGAAACTAAAAAAATATTTTTTTTTCCAAAGTAACTAAAAAAATATTTTTTTTTCCAAAGTAACTAAAAAAATATTTTTTTTTCCAAAGTAACTAAAAAAATATTTTTTTTCCAAAGTAACTAAAAAAATATTTTTTTTCCAAAGTAACTAAAAAAATATTTTTTTTTCCAAAGTAACTAAAAAAATATATTTTTTTCCAAAGTAACTAAAAAAAATTTTTTTTTCCAAAGTAACTAAAAAATTATTATGTTTCCCAAAGTAACTAAAAAAATATTTTTTTTTCCAAAGTAACTAAAAAAATATTTTTTTTTCCAAAGTAACTAAAAAAATTATTTTTTTTCCAAAGTAACTAAAAAAATATTTTTTTTTCCAAAGTAACTAAAAAAATATTTTTTTTTCCAAAGTAACTAAAAAAATATTTTTTTTTCCAAAGTAACTAAAAAAATATTTTTTTTTCCAAAGAAACTAAAAAAATATTTTTTTTTCCAAAGTAACTAAAAAAATATTTTTTTTCCCAAAGTAACTAAAAAAATATTTTTTTTTTCCAAAGTAACTAAAAAAATATTTTTTTTCCCAAAGAAACTAAAAAAATATTTTTTTTTCCAAAGTAACTAAAAAAAATATTTTTTTTCCAAAGAAACTAAAAAAATATTTTTTTTTCCAAAGTAACTAAAAAATATTTTTTTTCCCAAAGTAACTAAAAAAATATTTTTTTTTCCAAAGTAACTAAAAAAATATTTTTTTTTCCAAAGTAACTAAAAAAATATTTTTTTTTCCAAAGTAACTAAAAAAATTTTTTTTTTCCAAAGTAACTAAAAAAATATTTTTTTTTCCAAAGTAACTAAAAAAATATTTTTTTTTCCAAAGTAACTAAAAAAATATTTTTTTTCCCAAAGTAACTAAAAAAATATTTTTTTTTCCAAAGAAACTAAAAAATATATTTTTTTTTTCCAAAGTAACTAAAAAAATATTTTTTTTCCAAAGTAACTAAAAAAATATTTTTTTTTCCAAAGTAACTAAAAAAATATTTTTTTTTCCAAAGTAACTAAAAAAATATTTTTTTTTCCAAAGTAACTAAAAAAATATATTTTTTTAAAGTAACTAAAAAAATATTTTTTTTTCCAAAGTAACTAAAAAAATATTTTTTTTTCCAAAGTAACTAAAAAAATATTTTTTTTTCCAAAGTAACTAAAAAAATATTTTTTTTCCCAAAGTAACTAAAAAAATATTTTTTTTTCCAAAGAAACTAAAAAAATATTTTTTTTTCCAAAGTAACTAAAAAAATATTTTTTTTTCCAAAGTAACTAAAAAAATATTTTTTTTCCAAAGTAACTAAAAAAATATTTTTTTTTCCAAAGTAACTAAAAAAATATTTTTTTTTCCAAAGTAACTAAAAAAATATTTTTTTTCCCAAAGTAACTAAAAAAATATTTTTTTTCCAAAGTAACTAAAAAAATATTTTTTTTTCCAAAGTAACTAAAAAAATATTTTTTTTTCCAAAGTAACTAAAAAAATATTTTTTTTTCCAAAGTAACTAAAAAAATATTTTTTTTTCCAAAGAAACTAAAAAAATATTTTTTTTTCCAAAGTAACTAAAAAAAAATTTTTTTTTCCAAAGTAACTAAAAAAATATTTTTTTTTCCAAAGAAACTAAAAAAATATTTTTTTTTCCAAAGAAACTAAAACAATTTTTTTTTTTCCAAAGTAACTAAAAAAAAAATTTTTTTTCCAAAGAAACTAAAAAAATATTTTTTTTTCCAAAGTAACTAAAAAAAATTTTTTTTTTCCAAAGTAACTAAAAAAATATTTTTTTTTCCAAAGAAACTAAAAAAATATTTTTTTTTCCAAAGTAACTAAAAAAATATTTTTTTTTCCAAAGTAACTAAAAAAATATTTTTTTTTCCAAAGTAACTAAAAAAATATTTTTTTTCCAAAGTAACTAAAAAAATATTTTTTTTCCAAAGTAACTAAAAAAATATTTTTTTTTCCAAAGTAACTAAAAAAATATTTTTTTTTCCAAAGTAACTAAAAAAATATTTTTTTTTCCAAAGTAACTAAAAAAATATTTTTTTTCCAAAGTAACTAAAAAAATATTTTTTTTTCCAAAGTAACTAAAAAAATATTTTTTTTTCCAAAGTAACTAAAAAAATATATTTTTCTTTCCAAAGTAACTAAAAAAATATTTTTTTTTCCAAAGAAACTAAAAAAATATTTTTTTTTCCAAAGTAACTAAAAAAAAATATTTTTTTTCCAAAGTAACTAAAAAAATATTTTTTTTTCCAAAGTAACTAAAAAAATATTTTTTTTTCCAAAGAAACTAAAAAAATATTTTTTTTTCCAAAGTAACTAAAAAAAAATTTTTTTTTCCAAAGAAACTAAAAAAATATTTTTTTTTCCAAAGTAACTAAAAATTTTTTTTTTTTTCCAAAGTAACTAAAAAAATATTTTTTTTTCCAAAGAAACTAAAAAAATATTTTTTTTTCCAAAGTAACTAAAAAAAATTTTTTTTTCCAAAGTAACTAAAAAATTATTTTTTTTCCCAAAGTAACTAAAAAAATATTTTTTTTCCCAAAGTAACTAAAAAAATATTTTTTTTCCCAAAGTAACTAAAAAAATATTTTTTTTTCCAAAGTAACTAAAAAATTTTTTTTTTTCCAAAGTAACTAAAAAATTATTTTTTTTCCCAAAGTAACTAAAAAAATATTTTTTTTTCCAAAGTAACTAAAAAAATATTTTTTTTTCCAAAGTAACTAAAAAAATATTTTTTTTTCCAAAGTAACTAAAAAAATATTTTTTTTTCCAAAGTAACTAAAAAAATATTTTTTTTTCCAAAGTAACTAAAAAAATATTTTTTTTTCCAAAGTAACTAAAAAAATATTTTTTTTCCCAAAGTAACTAAAAAAATATTTTTTTTTCCAAAGTAACTAAAAAAATATTTTTTTTTCCAAAGTAACTAAAAAAATATTTTTTTTCCCAAAGTAACTAAAAAAATATTTTTTTTTCCAAAGAAACTAAAAAAATATTTTTTTTCCCAAAGAAACTAAAAAAATATTTTTTTTCCCAAAGAAACTAAAAAAATATTTTTTTTTCCAAAGTAACTAAAAATATATTTTTTTTCCAAAGAAACTAAAAAAATATTTTTTTTTCCAAAGTAACTAAAAAATATATTTTTTTCCAAAGTAACTAAAAAAATATTTTTTTTTCCAAAGTAACTAAAAAAATATTTTTTTTTCCAAAGTAACTAAAAAAATATTTTTTTTTCCAAAGTAACTAAAAAAATATTTTTTTTTCCAAAGTAACTAAAAAAATATTTTTTTTTCCAAAGTAACTAAAAAAATATTTTTTTTCCAAAGTAACTAAAAAAATATTTTTTTTTCCAAAGTAACTAAAAAATTTTTTTTTTTCCAAAGTAACTAAAAAAATATATATTTTTTTCCAAAGTAACTAAAAAAATATTTTTTTTTCCAAAGAAACTAAAAAAAAAAATTTTTTTCCAAAGTAACTAAAAAAAAAAATTTTTTTCCAAAGTAACTAAAAAAATATTTTTTTTTCCAAAGTAACTAAAAAAATATTTTTTTTTCCAAAGAAACTAAAAAAATATTTTTTTTTCCAAAGTAACTAAAAAAAATTTTTTTTTTCCAAAGAAACTAAAAAAATATTTTTTTTTCCAAAGTAACTAAAAAAAATTTTTTTTTTCCAAAGTAACTAAAAAAATATTTTTTTTCCAAAGAAACTAAAAAAAAATTTTTTTTTCCAAAGTAACTAAAAAAAATTTTTTTTTCCAAAGTAACTAAAAAATTATTTTTTTTCCCAAAGTAACTAAAAAAATATTTTTTTTTCCAAAGTAACTAAAAAAATATTTTTTTTTCCAAAGTAACTAAAAAAATATTTTTTTTCCCAAAGTAACTAAAAAAATATTTTTTTTTCCAAAGTAACTAAAAAAATTTTTTTTTTCCAAAGTAACTAAAAAATTATTTTTTTTCCCAAAGTAACTAAAAAAATATTTTTTTTTCCAAAGTAACTAAAAAAATATTTTTTTTTCCAAAGTAACTAAAAAAATATTTTTTTTTCCAAAGTAACTAAAAAAATATTTTTTTTTCCAAAGTAACTAAAAAAATATTTTTTTTTCCAAAGTAACTAAAAAAATATTTTTTTTTCCAAAGTAACTAAAAAAATATTTTTTTTCCCAAAGTAACTAAAAAAATATTTTTTTTTCCAAAGTAACTAAAAAAATATTTTTTTTTCCAAAGTAACTAAAAAAATATTTTTTTTCCCAAAGTAACTAAAAAAATATTTTTTTTTCCAAAGAAACTAAAAAAATATTTTTTTTTCCAAAGTAACTAAAAAAATATTTTTTTTCCAAAGTAACTAAAAAAATATTTTTTTTTCCAAAGTAACTAAAAAAATATTTTTTTTCCCAAAGAAACTAAAAAAATATTTTTTTTCCCAAAGAAACTAAAAAATTTTTTTTTTTCCAAAGTAACTAAAAAAAAATTTTTTTTTCCAAAGAAACTAAAAAAATATTTTTTTTTCCAAAGTAACTAAAAAATATATTTTTTTCCAAAGTAACTAAAAAAATATTTTTTTTTCCAAAGTAACTAAAAAAATATTTTTTTTTCCAAAGTAACTAAAAAAATATTTTTTTTCCAAAGTAACTAAAAAAATATATTTTTTTAAAGTAACTAAAAAAATATTTTTTTTTCCAAAGTAACTAAAAAAATATTTTTTTTTCCAAAGTAACTAAAAAAATATTTTTTTTTCCAAAGTAACTAAAAAAATATTTTTTTTCCCAAAGTAACTAAAAAAATATTTTTTTTTCCAAAGAAACTAAAAAAATATTTTTTTTTCCAAAGTAACTAAAAAAATATTTTTTTTTCCAAAGTAACTAAAAAAATATTTTTTTTTCCAAAGTAACTAAAAAAATATTTTTTTTTCCAAAGTAACTAAAAAAATATTTTTTTTTCCAAAGTAACTAAAAAAATATTTTTTTTTCCAAAGTAACTAAAAAAATATTTTTTTTCCAAAGTAACTAAAAAAATATTTTTTTTCCAAAGTAACTAAAAAAATATTTTTTTTTCCAAAGTAACTAAAAAAATATTTTTTTTTCCAAAGTAACTAAAAAAATATTTTTTTTTCCAAAGTAACTAAAAAAATATTTTTTTTCCAAAGTAACTAAAAAAATATTTTTTTTTCCAAAGTAACTAAAAAAATATTTTTTTTTCCAAAGTAACTAAAAAAATATTTTTTTTTCCAAAGTAACTAAAAAAATATTTTTTTTTCCAAAGAAACTAAAAAAATATTTTTTTTCCAAAGTAACTAAAAAAATATTTTTTTTTCCAAAGTAACTAAAAAAATATTTTTTTTTCCAAAGAAACTAAAAAAATTTTTTTTTTTCCAAAGTAACTAAAAAAATTTTTTTTTTTCCAAAGAAACTAAAAAAAAAAATTTTTTTCCAAAGAAACTAAAAAAAAAATTTTTTTTCCAAAGTAACTAAAAAAATATTTTTTTTTCCAAAGAAACTAAAAAAATAATTTTTTTTCCAAAGTAACTAAAAAAATTTTTTTTTTCCAAAGTAACTAAAAATATTTTTTTTTTCCCAAAGTAACTAAAAAATTTTTTTTTTTCCAAAGTAACTAAAAATATATTTTATTTTCCAAAGTAACTAAAAAAATATTTTTTTTTCCAAAGTAACTAAAAAAATATTTTTTTTTCCAAAGTAACTAAAAAAATATTTTTTTTCCAAAGTAACTAAAAAAATATTTTTTTTTCCAAAGTAACTAAAAAAATATTTTTTTTTCCAAAGTAACTAAAAAAATATTTTTTTTCCAAAGTAACTAAAAAAATATTTTTTTTTCCAAAGTAACTAAAAAAATATTTTTTTTTCCAAAGTAACTAAAAAAATATTTTTTTTTCCAAAGTAACTAAAAAAATATTTTTTTTTCCAAAGTAACTAAAAAAATATTTTTTTTTCCAAAGTAACTAAAAAAATATTTTTTTTTCCAAAGTAACTAAAAAAATATTTTTTTTTCCAAAGAAACTAAAAAAATATTTTTTTTTCCAAAGTAACTAAAAAAATATTTTTTTTTCCAAAGTAACTAAAACAATATTTTTTTTTCCAAAGTAACTAAAAAAATATTTTTTTTCCCAAAGAAACTAAAAAAATATTTTTTTTCCCAAAGTAACTAAAAAAATATTTTTTTTTCCAAAGTAACTAAAAAAAAAATTTTTTTTCCAAAGAAACTAAAAAAAAAATTTTTTTTCCAAAGTAACTAAAAAAAATTTTTTTTTTCCAAAGTAACTAAAAAAATATTTTTTTTTCCAAAGTAACTAAAAAAATATTTTTTTTTCCAAAGTAACTAAAAAAATATTTTTTTTTCCAAAGTAACTAAAAAAATATTTTTTTTTCCAAAGTAACTAAAAAAATATTTTTTTTTCCAAAGTAACTAAAAAAAAATTTTTTTTTTCCAAAGTAACTAAAAAAATTTTTTTTTTTCCAAAGTAACTAAAAAATTTTTTTCCAAAGTAACTAAAAAAATATTTTTTTTTCCAAAGTAACTAAAAAAATATTTTTTTTTCCAAAGTAACTAAAAAAATATTTTTTTTTCCAAAGTAACTAAAAAAATATTTTTTTTTCCAAAGTAACTAAAAAAATATTTTTTTTTCCAAAGAAACTAAAAAAATATATTTTTTTCCAAAGTAACTAAAAAAATATATTTTTTTCCAAAGTAACTAAAAAAATATTTTTTTTTTCCAAAGTAACTAAAAAAAATATTTTTTTTCCCAAAGAAACTAAAAAAATATTTTTTTTCCCAAAGTAACTAAAAAAATTTTTTTTTCCAAAGAAACTAAAAAATATTTTTTTTTCCAAAGTAACTAAAAAAATATTTTTTTTTCCAAAGTAACCTAAAAAAATTTTTTTTTTTCCAAAGTAACTAAAAAAATATTTTTTTTCCAAAGTAACTAAAAAAATATTTTTTTTCCAAAGTAACTAAAAAAATATTTTTTTTTCCAAAGTAACTAAAAAAATATTTTTTTTTCCAAAGTAACTAAAAAAATATTTTTTTTTCCAAAATAACTAAAAAAATGTTTTTTTTTCCAAAGTAACTAAAAAAAATATTTTTTTTCCAAAGTAACTAAAAAAATATTTTTTTTTCCAAAGTAACTAAAAAAATATTTTTTTTTCCAAAGTAACTAAAAAAATATTTTTTTTCCAAAGTAACTAAAAAAATATTTTTTTTTCCAAAGAAACTAAAAAAATATTTTTTTTCCAAAGTAACTAAAAAAATATTTTTTTTTCCAAAGTAACTAAAAAAAATATTTTTTTTCCAAAGTAACTAAAAAAATATTTTTTTTTCCAAAGTAACTAAAAAAATATTTTTTTTTCCAAAGTAACTAAAAAAATATTTTTTTTCCCAAAGAAACTAAAAAAATATTTTTTTTCCCAAAGAAACTAAAAAAATATTTTTTTTTCCAAAGTAACTAAAAAATATATTTTTTTTCCAAAGAAACTAAAAAAATATTTTTTTTTCCAAAGTAACTAAAAAATATATTTTTTTTCCAAAGTAACTAAAAAAATATATTTTTTTCCAAAGTAACTAAAAAAATATTTTTTTTCCAAAGTAACTAAAAAAATATTTTTTTTTCCAAAGAAACTAAAAAAATATTTTTTTTTCCAAAGTAACTAAAAAAATATTTTTTTTTTCCAAGTAACTAAAAAAAATATTTTTTTTCCAAAGAAACTAAAAAAATATTTTTTTTTCCAAAGTAACTAAAAAATATATTTTTTTCCAAAGTAACTAAAAAAATATTTTTTTTTCCAAAGTAACTAAAAAAATATTTTTTTTTCCAAAGTAACTAAAAAAATATTTTTTTTTTCCAAAGTAACTAAAAAAATATTTTTTTTTCAAAGAAACTAAAAAAATATTTTTTTTTCCAAAGTAACTAAAAAAATATTTTTTTTTCCAAAGTAACTAAAACAATATTTTTTTTTCCAAAGTAACTAAAAAAATATTTTTTTTCCCAAAGAAACTAAAAAATATTTTTTTTCCCAAAGTAACTAAAAAAATATTTTTTTTTCCAAAGTAACTAAAAAAAAAATTTTTTTTCCAAAGTAACTAAAAAAATATTTTTTTTTTCCAAAGTAACTAAAAAAATATTTTTTTTTCCAAAGTAACTAAAAAAATATTTTTTTTTTCCAAAGTAACTAAAAAAAATTTTTTTTTTCCAAAGTAACTAAAAAAAATATTTTTTTTTCCAAAGTAACTAAAATTTTTTTTTTTTTTCCAAAGTAACTAAAAAAATATTTTTTTTCCAAAGTAACTAAAAAAAATTTTTTTTTCCAAAGTAACTAAAAAAATATTTTTTTTTCCAAAGTAACTAAAAAAAATATTTTTTTTTCCAAAGTAACTAAAAAAATATTTTTTTTTCCAAAGAAACTAAAAAAATATATTTTTTTCCAAAGTAACTAAAAAAATATATTTTTTTCCAAAGTAACTAAAAAAATATTTTTTTTTCCAAAGTAACTAAAAAAATATTTTTTTTCCCAAAGAAACTAAAAATATATTTTTTTTCCCAAAGTAACTAAAAACAATTTTTTTTTCCAAAGAAACTAAAAAAATATTTTTTTTTCCAAAGTAACTAAAAAAATATTTTTTTTTCCAAAGTAACTAAAAAAATATTTTTTTTTCAAAGTAACTAAAAAAATATTTTTTTTCCAAAGTAACTAAAAAAATATTTTTTTTCCAAAGTAACTAAAAAAATATTTTTTTTTCCAAAGTAACTAAAAAAATATTTTTTTTTCCAAAGTAACTAAAAAAAT
This sequence comes from Melanostigma gelatinosum, assembly GCF_949748355.1. Taxonomy (NCBI): domain Eukaryota; kingdom Metazoa; phylum Chordata; class Actinopteri; order Perciformes; family Zoarcidae; genus Melanostigma; species Melanostigma gelatinosum. The sequence continues at coordinate 27,044 of NW_027635318.1, read as the reverse complement.
ATTTTTTTTTTCCAAAATAACTAAAAAAATGTTTTTTTTTTCCAAAGTAACTAAAAAAATATTTTTTTTCCAAAGTAACTAAAAAAATATTTTTTTTTCCAAAGTAACTAAAAAAATATTTTTTTTTCCAAAGTAACTAAAAAAATATTTTTTTTTCCAAAGTAACTAAAAAAATATTTTTTTTCCAAAGAAACTAAAAAAATATTTTTTTTCCAAAGTAACTAAAAAAATATTTTTTTTTCCAAAGTAACTAAAAAAATATTTTTTTTTCCAAAGTAACTAAAAAAATATTTTTTTTTCCAAAGTAACTAAAAAAATATTTTTTTTTCCAAAGTAACTAAAAAAATATTTTTTTTCCCAAAGAAACTAAAAAAATATTTTTTTTCCCAAAGAAACTAAAAAAATATTTTTTTTTCCAAAGTAACTAAAAAATATATTTTTTTTCCAAAGAAACTAAAAAAATATTTTTTTTTCCAAAGTAACTAAAAAATATATTTTTTTCCAAAGTAACTAAAAAAATATTTTTTTTTCCAAAGTAACTAAAAAAATATTTTTTTTTCCAAAGTAACTAAAAAAATATTTTTTTTTCCAAAGTAACTAAAAAAATATTTTTTTTTCCAAAGTAACTAAAAAAAAATTTTTTTTTTCCAAAGTAACTAAAAAAATTTTTTTTTTTCCAAAGTAACTAAAAATTTTTTTTTTTTTCCAAAGTAACTAAAAAAATATTTTTTTTTCCAAAGTAACTAAAAAAATATTTTTTTTTCCAAAGTAACTAAAAAAATATTTTTTTTTCCAAAGTAACTAAAAAAATATTTTTTTTTCCAAAGTAACTAAAAAAATATTTTTTTTTCCAAAGAAACTAAAAAAATATATTTTTTTCCAAAGTAACTAAAAAAATATATTTTTTTCCAAAGTAACTAAAAAAATATTTTTTTTTCCAAAGTAACTAAAAAAATATTTTTTTTCCCAAAGAAACTAAAAAAATATTTTTTTTCCCAAAGTAACTAAAAAAAATTTTTTTTTTCCAAAGAAACTAAAAAAATATTTTTTTTTCCAAAGTAACTAAAAAAATATTTTTTTTTCCAAAGTAACTAAAAAAATTTTTTTTTTTCCAAAGTAACTAAAAAAATATTTTTTTTCCAAAGTAACTAAAAAAATATTTTTTTTCCAAAGTAACTAAAAAAATATTTTTTTTTCCAAAGTAACTAAAAAAATATTTTTTTTTCCAAAGTAACTAAAAAAATATTTTTTTTTCCAAAATAACTAAAAAAATGTTTTTTTTTCCAAAGTAACTAAAAAAATATTTTTTTTCCAAAGTAACTAAAAAAATATTTTTTTTTCCAAAGTAACTAAAAAAATATTTTTTTTTCCAAAGTAACTAAAAAAATATTTTTTTTCCAAAGTAACTAAAAAAATATTTTTTTTTCCAAAGAAACTAAAAAAATATTTTTTTTCCAAAGTAACTAAAAAAATATTTTTTTTTCCAAAGTAACTAAAAAAATATTTTTTTTTCCAAAGTAACTAAAAAAATATTTTTTTTTCCAAAGTAACTAAAAAAATATTTTTTTTTCCAAAGTAACTAAAAAAATATTTTTTTTCCCAAAGAAACTAAAAAAATATTTTTTTTCCCAAAGAAACTAAAAAAATATTTTTTTTTCCAAAGTAACTAAAAAATATATTTTTTTTCCAAAGAAACTAAAAAAATATTTTTTTTTCCAAAGTAACTAAAAAATATATTTTTTTCCAAAGTAACTAAAAAAATATATTTTTTTCCAAAGTAACTAAAAAAATATTTTTTTTTCCAAAGTAACTAAAAAAATATTTTTTTTTCCAAAGAAACTAAAAAAATATTTTTTTTTCCAAAGTAACTAAAAAAATATTTTTTTTTCCAAAGTAACTAAAAAAAATATTTTTTTTCCAAAGAAACTAAAAAAATATTTTTTTTTCCAAAGTAACTAAAAAATATATTTTTTTCCAAAGTAACTAAAAAAATATTTTTTTTTCCAAAGTAACTAAAAAAATATTTTTTTTTCCAAAGTAACTAAAAAAATATTTTTTTTTTCCAAAGTAACTAAAAAAATATTTTTTTTTCCAAAGAAACTAAAAAAATATTTTTTTTTCCAAAGTAACTAAAAAAATATTTTTTTTTCCAAAGTAACTAAAACAATATTTTTTTTTCCAAAGTAACTAAAAAAATATTTTTTTTCCCAAAGAAACTAAAAAAATATTTTTTTTCCCAAAGTAACTAAAAAAATATTTTTTTTTCCAAAGTAACTAAAAAAAAAAATTTTTTTCCAAAGAAACTAAAAAAAAATTTTTTTTTCCAAAGTAACTAAAAAAAATTTTTTTTTTCCAAAGTAACTAAAAAAATATTTTTTTTTCCAAAGTAACTAAAAAAATATTTTTTTTTCCAAAGTAACTAAAAAAATATTTTTTTTTCCAAAGTAACTAAAAAAATATTTTTTTTTCCAAAGTAACTAAAAAAATATTTTTTTTTCCAAAGTAACTAAAAAAAATTTTTTTTTTCCAAAGTAACTAAAAAAAAATTTTTTTTTCCAAAGTAACTAAAAATTTTTTTTTTTTCCAAAGTAACTAAAAAAATATTTTTTTTCCAAAGTAACTAAAAAAATATTTTTTTTTCCAAAGTAACTAAAAATATATTTTTTTTTCCAAAGTAACTAAAAAAATATTTTTTTTTCCAAAGTAACTAAAAAAATATTTTTTTTTCCAAAGAAACTAAAAAAATATATTTTTTTCCAAAGTAACTAAAAAAATATATTTTTTTCCAAAGTAACTAAAACAATATTTTTTTTTCCAAAGTAACTAAAAAAATATTTTTTTTCCCAAAGAAACTAAAAAAATATTTTTTTTCCCAAAGTAACTAAAAAAATATTTTTTTTCCAAAGTAACTAAAAAAATATATTTTTTTCCAAAGTAACTAAAAAAATATTTTTTTTTCCAAAGTAACTAAAAAAATATTTTTTTTCCCAAAGAAACTAAAAAAATATTTTTTTTCCCAAAGTAACTAAAAACAATTTTTTTTTTCCAAAGAAACTAAAAAAATATTTTTTTTTCCAAAGTAACTAAAAAAATATTTTTTTTTCCAAAGTAACTAAAAAAATATTTTTTTTTCCAAAGTAACTAAAAAAATATTTTTTTTCCAAAGTAACTAAAAAAATATTTTTTTTCCAAAGTAACTAAAAAAATATTTTTTTTTCCAAAGTAACTAAAAAAATATTTTTTTTTCCAAAGTAACTAAAAAAATATTTTTTTTTCCAAAATAACTAAAAAAATGTTTTTTTTTCCAAAGTAACTAAAAAAATATTTTTTTTCCAAAGTAACTAAAAAAATATTTTTTTTTCCAAAGTAACTAAAAAAATATTTTTTTTTCCAAAGTAACTAAAAAAATATTTTTTTTTCCAAAGTAACTAAAAAAATATTTTTTTTCCAAAGAAACTAAAAAAATATTTTTTTTCCAAAGTAACTAAAAAAATATTTTTTTTTCCAAAGTAACTAAAAAAATATTTTTTTTTCCAAAGTAACTAAAAAAATATTTTTTTTTCCAAAGTAACTAAAAAAATATTTTTTTTTCCAAAGTAACTAAAAAAATATTTTTTTTCCCAAAGAAACTAAAAAAATATTTTTTTTCCCAAAGAAACTAAAAAAATATTTTTTTTTCCAAAGTAACTAAAAAATATATTTTTTTTCCAAAGAAACTAAAAAAATATTTTTTTTTCCAAAGTAACTAAAAAATATATTTTTTTCCAAAGTAACTAAAAAAATATTTTTTTTTCCAAAGTAACTAAAAAAATATTTTTTTTTCCAAAGTAACAAAAAAAATATTTTTTTTTCCAAAGTAACTAAAAAAATATTTTTTTTTCCAAAGTAACTAAAAAAATATTTTTTTTTCCAAAGTAACTAAAAAAATATTTTTTTTTCCAAAGTAACTAAAAAAATATTTTTTTTTCCAAAGTAACTAAAAAAATATTTTTTTTTCCAAAGTAACTAAAAAAATATTTTTTTTTCCAAAGTAACTAAAAAAATATTTTTTTTTCCAAAGTAACTAAAAAAATATTTTTTTTTCCAAAGTAACTAAAAAAATATTTTTTTTTCCAAAGTAACTAAAAAAATATTTTTTTTTCCAAAGTAACTAAAAAAATATTTTTTTTTCCAAAGTAACTAAAAAAATATTTTTTTTTCCAAAGTAACTAAAAAAATATTTTTTTTTCCAAAGTAACTAAAAAAATATTTTTTTTTCCAAAGTAACTAAAAAAATATTTTTTTTCCCAAAGTAACTAAAAAAATATTTTTTTTTCCAAAGAAACTAAAAAAATATTTTTTTTTCCAAAGTAACTAAAAAAATATTTTTTTTTCCAAAGTAACTAAAAAAATATTTTTTTTTCCAAAGTAACTAAAAAAATATTTTTTTTTCCAAAGTAACTAAAAAAATATTTTTTTTCCAAAGTAACTAAAAAAATATTTTTTTTCCAAAGTAACTAAAAAATTTTTTTTTTTTCCAAAGTAACTAAAAAAATATTTTTTTTTCCAAAGTAACTAAAAAAATATTTTTTTTTCCAAAGTAACTAAAAAAATATTTTTTTTCCAAAGTAACTAAAAAAATATATTTTTTTTCCAAAGTAACTAAAAAAATATTTTTTTTTCCAAAGTAACTAAAAAAATATATTTTTTTCCAAAGTAACTAAAAAAATATTTTTTTTTCCAAAGTAACTAAAAAAATATTTTTTTTTCCAAAGTAACTAAAAAAATATTTTTTTTTCCAAAGTAACTAAAAAAATATTTTTTTTTCCAAAGTAACTAAAAAAATATTTTTTTTTCCAAAGTAACTAAAAAAATATTTTTTTTTTCCAAAGTAACTAAAAAAATATTTTTTTTTCCAAAGTAACTAAAAAAATATTTTTTTTTCCAAAGAAACTAAAAAAATATTTTTTTTTCCAAAGTAACTAAAAAAAAATTTTTTTTCCCAAAGAAACTAAAAAAATATTTTTTTTCCCAAAGTAACTAAAAAAAAATTTTTTTTTCCAAAGTAACTAAAAAAAAAAATTTTTTTCCAAAGAAACTAAAAAAATATTTTTTTTTCCAAAGTAACTAAAAAAAAATTTTTTTTTCCAAAGTAACTAAAAAAATATTTTTTTTTCCAAAGAAACTAAAAAAATATTTTTTTTTCCAAAGTAACTAAAAAAAATTTTTTTTTCCAAAGTAACTAAAAAATTATTATGTTTCCCAAAGTAACTAAAAAAATATTTTTTTTTCCAAAGTAACTAAAAAAATATTTTTTTTTCCAAAATAACTAAAAAAATGTTTTTTTTTCCAAAGTAACTAAAAAAATATTTTTTTTCCAAAGTAACTAAAAAAATATTTTTTTTTCCAAAGTAACTAAAAAAATATTTTTTTTTCCAAAATAACTAAAAAAATGTTTTTTTTTCCAAAGTAACTAAAAAAATATTTTTTTTCCAAAGTAACTAAAAAAATATTTTTTTTTCCAAAGTAACTAAAAAAATATTTTTTTTTCCAAAGTAACTAAAAAAATATTTTTTTTTCCAAAGTAACTAAAAAAATATTTTTTTTTCCAAAGAAACTAAAAAAATATTTTTTTTTCCAAAGTAACTAAAAAAATTTTTTTTTTCCAAAGTAACTAAAAAAATATTTTTTTTTCCAAAGTAACTAAAAAAATATTTTTTTTTCCAAAGTAACTAAAAAAATATTTTTTTTTCCAAAGTAACTAAAAAAATATTTTTTTCCCCAAAGAAACTAAAAAAATATTTTTTTTCCAAAAGAAACTAAAAAAATATTTTTTTTTCCAAAGTAACTAAAAAAAATATTTTTTTTCCAAAGAAACTAAAAAAATATTTTTTTTTCCAAAGTAACTAAAAAATATATTTTTTTCCAAAGTAACTAAAAAAATATATTTTTTTCCAAAGTAACTAAAAAAATATTTTTTTTTCCAAAGTAACTAAAAAAATATATTTTTTTCCAAAGTAACTAAAAAAATATATTTTTTTCCAAAATAACTAAAAAAATGTTTTTTTTTCCAAAGTAACTAAAAAAATATTTTTTTTCCAAAGTAACTAAAAAAATATTTTTTTTTCCAAAGTAACTAAAAAAATATTTTTTTTTCCAAAGTAACTAAAAAAATATTTTTTTTCCAAAGTAACTAAAAAAATATTTTTTTTTCCAAAGAAACTAAAAAAATATTTTTTTTTCCAAAGTAACTAAAAAAATATTTTTTTTTCCAAAGTAACTAAAAAAATATTTTTTTTTCCAAAGTAACTAAAAAAATATTTTTTTTTCCAAAGTAACTAAAAAAATATTTTTTTTTCCAAAGTAACTAAAAAAATATTTTTTTTCCCAAAGAAACTAAAAAAATATTTTTTTTCCCAAAGAAACTAAAAAAATATTTTTTTTTCCAAAGTAACTAAAAAAATATTTTTTTTTCCAAAGTAACTAAAAAAATATTTTTTTTTCCAAAATAACTAAAAAAATGTTTTTTTTTCCAAAGTAACTAAAAAAATATTTTTTTTCCAAAGTAACTAAAAAAATATTTTTTTTTCCAAAGTAACTAAAAAAATATTTTTTTTTCCAAAGTAACTAAAAAAATATTTTTTTTTCCAAAGTAACTAAAAAAATAATTTTTTTTCCAAAGAAACTAAAAAATATTTTTTTTTCCAAAGTAACTAAAAAATTTTTTTTTTTTCCAAAGTAACTAAAAAAATATTTTTTTTTCCAAAGTAACTAAAAAAATATTTTTTTTTCCAAAGTAACTAAAAAAATATTTTTTTTTCCAAAGTAACTAAAAAAATATTTTTTTCCCCAAAGAAACTAAAAAAATATTTTTTTTCCCAAAGAAACTAAAAAAATATTTTTTTTTCCAAAGTAACTAAAAAAAATATTTTTTTTCCAAAGAAACTAAAAAAATATTTTTTTTTCCAAAGTAACTAAAAAATATTTTTTTTTCCAAAGTAACTAAAAAAATATTTTTTTTTCCAAAGTAACTAAAAAAATATTTTTTTTCCCAAAGTAACTAAAAAAATATTTTTTTTTCCAAAGTAACTAAAAAAATATTTTTTTTTCCAAAGTAACTAAAAAAATATTTTTTTTTAAAGTAACTAAAAAAATATATTTTTTTTCCAAAGTAACTAAAAAAATATTTTTTTTTCCAAAGTAACTAAAAAAATATTTTTTTTCCCAAAGTAACTAAAAAAATATTTTTTTTCCCAAAGTAACTAAAAAAATATTTTTTTTTCCAAAGAAACTAAAAAAATATTTTTTTTTCCAAAGTAACTAAAAAAATATATTTTTTTAAAGTAACTAAAAAAATATATTTTTTTTCCAAAGTAACTAAAAAAATATTTTTTTTTCCAAAGTAACTAAAAAAATATTTTTTTTCCCAAAGTAACTAAAAAAATATTTTTTTTCCCAAAGTAACTAAAAAAATATTTTTTTTTCCAAAGAAACTAAAAAAATATTTTTTTTTCCAAAGTAACTAAAAAAATATTTTTTTTTCCAAAGTAACTAAAAAAATATTTTTTTTTCCAAAGTAACTAAAAAAATATTTTTTTTTCCAAAGTAACTAAAAAAATATTTTTTTTCCAAAGTAACTAAAAAAATATTTTTTTTCCAAAGTAACTAAAAAAATATTTTTTTTCCAAAGTAACTAAAAAAAAAATTTTTTTCCAAAGAAACTAAAAAAATATTTTTTTTCCCAAAGTAACTAAAAAAAATTTTTTTTTTCCAAAGTAACTAAAAAAATATTTTTTTTTCCAAAGAAACTAAAAAAATATTTTTTTTTCCAAAGTAACTAAAAAAAATTTTTTTTTCCAAAGTAACTAAAAAATTATTATGTTTCCCAAAGTAACTAAAAAAATATTTTTTTTTCCAAAGTAACTAAAAAAATATTTTTTTTTCCAAAATAACTAAAAAAATGTTTTTTTTTCCAAAGTAACTAAAAAAATATTTTTTTTCCAAAGTAACTAAAAAAATATTTTTTTTTCCAAAGTAACTAAAAAAATATTTTTTTTTCCAAAATAACTAAAAAAATGTTTTTTTTTCCAAAGTAACTAAAAAAATATTTTTTTTCCAAAGTAACTAAAAAAATATTTTTTTTTCCAAAGTAACTAAAAAAATATTTTTTTTTCCAAAGTAACTAAAAAAATATTTTTTTTTCCAAAGTAACTAAAAAAATTTTTTTTTTTCCAAAGAAACTAAAAAAATATTTTTTTTTCCAAAGTAACTAAAAAAAATTTTTTTTTTCCAAAGTAACTAAAAAAATATTTTTTTTTCCAAAGTAACTAAAAAAATATTTTTTTTTCCAAAGTAACTAAAAAAATATTTTTTTTTCCAAAGTAACTAAAAAAATATTTTTTTCCCCAAAGAAACTAAAAAAATATTTTTTTTCCCAAAGAAACTAAAAAAATATTTTTTTTTCCAAAGTAACTAAAAAAAATATTTTTTTTCCAAAGAAACTAAAAAAATATTTTTTTTTCCAAAGTAACTAAAAAATATTTTTTTTTCCAAAGTAACTAAAAAAATATATTTTTTTCCAAAGTAACTAAAAAAATATTTTTTTTTCCAAAGTAACTAAAAAAATATATTTTTTTCCAAAGTAACTAAAAAAATATATTTTTTTCCAAAATAACTAAAAAAATGTTTTTTTTTCCAAAGTAACTAAAAAAATATTTTTTTTCCAAAGTAACTAAAAAAATATTTTTTTTTCCAAAGTAACTAAAAAAATATATTTTTTTCCAAAGTAACTAAAAAAATATTTTTTTTCCAAAGTAACTAAAAAAATATTTTTTTTTCCAAAGAAACTAAAAAAATATTTTTTTTTCCAAAGTAACTAAAAAAATATTTTTTTTTCCAAAGTAACTAAAAAAATATTTTTTTTTCCAAAGTAACTAAAAAAATATTTTTTTTTCCAAAGTAACTAAAAAAATATTTTTTTTTCCAAAGTAACTAAAAAAATATTTTTTTTCCCAAAGAAACTAAAAAAATATTTTTTTTCCCAAAGAAACTAAAAAAATATTTTTTTTTCCAAAGTAACTAAAAAAATATTTTTTTTTCCAAAGTAACTAAAAAAATATTTTTTTTTCCAAAATAACTAAAAAAATGTTTTTTTTTCCAAAGTAACTAAAAAAATATTTTTTTTCCAAAGTAACTAAAAAAATATTTTTTTTTCCAAAGTAACTAAAAAAATATTTTTTTTTCCAAAGTAACTAAAAAAATATTTTTTTTTCCAAAGTAACTAAAAAAATATTTTTTTTTCCAAAGAAACTAAAAAAATATTTTTTTTTCCAAAGTAACTAAAAAATTTTTTTTTTTTCCAAAGTAACTAAAAAAATATTTTTTTTTCCAAAGTAACTAAAAAAATATTTTTTTTTCCAAAGTAACTAAAAAAATATTTTTTTTTCCAAAGTAACTAAAAAAATATTTTTTTCCCCAAAGAAACTAAAAAAATATTTTTTTTCCCAAAGAAACTAAAAAAATATTTTTTTTTCCAAAGTAACTAAAAAAAATATTTTTTTTCCAAAGAAACTAAAAAAATATTTTTTTTTCCAAAGTAACTAAAAAATATTTTTTTTTCCAAAGTAACTAAAAAAATATTTTTTTTTCCAAAGTAACTAAAAAAATATTTTTTTTCCCAAAGTAACTAAAAAAATATTTTTTTTTCCAAAGTAACTAAAAAAATATTTTTTTTTCCAAAGTAACTAAAAAAATATATTTTTTTAAAGTAACTAAAAAAATATATTTTTTTTCCAAAGTAACTAAAAAAATATTTTTTTTTCCAAAGTAACTAAAAAAATATTTTTTTTCCCAAAGTAACTAAAAAAATATTTTTTTTCCCAAAGTAACTAAAAAAATATTTTTTTTTCCAAAGAAACTAAAAAAATATTTTTTTTTCCAAAGTAACTAAAAAAATATTTTTTTTTCCAAAGTAACTAAAAAAATATTTTTTTTTCCAAAGTAACTAAAAAAATATATTTTTTTCCAAAGTAACTAAAAAAATATTTTTTTTCCAAAGTAACTAAAAAAATATTTTTTTTCCAAAGTAACTAAAAAAATATTTTTTTTCCAAAGTAACTAAAAAAATATTTTTTTTTCCAAAGTAACTAAAAAAATATATTTTTTTCCAAAGTAACTAAAAAAATATTTTTTTTCCAAAGTAACTAAAAAAATATTTTTTTTTCCAAAGTAACTAAAAAAATATTTTTTTTTCCAAAGTAACAAAAAAAATATTTTTTTTTCCAAAGTAACTAAAAAAATATTTTTTTTTCCAAAGTAACTAAAAAAATATTTTTTTTTCCAAAGTAACTAAAAAAATATTTTTTTTTCCAAAGTAACTAAAAAAATATTTTTTTTTCCAAAGTAACTAAAAAAATATTTTTTTTTCCAAAGTAACTAAAAAAATATTTTTTTTTCCAAAGTAACTAAAAAAATATTTTTTTTTCCAAAGTAACTAAAAAAATTTTTTTTTTCCAAAGTAACAAAAAAAATATTTTTTTTTCCAAAGTAACTAAAAAAATATTATTTTTTTCCAAAGTAACTAAAAAATATTTTTTTTTCCAAAGTAACTAAAAAAATATTTTTTTTTCCAAAGTAACTAAAAAAATATTTTTTTTTCCAAAGTAACTAAAAAAATATTTTTTTTCCAAAGTAACTAAAAAAATATTTTTTTTCCAAAGTAACTAAAAAAATATTTTTTTTCCAAAGTAACTAAAAAAATATTTTTTTTTCCAAAGTAACTAAAAAAATATATTTTTTTCCAAAGTAACTAAAAAAATATTTTTTTTCCAAAGTAACTAAAAAAATATTTTTTTTTCCAAAGTAACTAAAAAAATATTTTTTTTTCCAAAGTAACAAAAAAAATATTTTTTTTTCCAAAGTAACTAAAAAAATATTTTTTTTTCCAAAGTAACTAAAAAAATATTTTTTTTTCCAAAGTAACTAAAAAAATATTTTTTTTTCCAAAGTAACTAAAAAAATATTTTTTTTTCCAAAGTAACTAAAAAAATATTTTTTTTTCCAAAGTAACTAAAAAAATATTTTTTTTTCCAAAGTAACTAAAAAAATATTTTTTTTTCCAAAGTAACTAAAAAAATTTTTTTTTTCCAAAGTAACAAAAAAAATATTTTTTTTTCCAAAGTAACTAAAAAAATATTTTTTTTTCCAAAGTAACTAAAAAATATTTTTTTTTCCAAAGTAACTAAAAAAATATTTTTTTTTTCCAAAGTAACTAAAAAAATATTTTTTTTTCCAAAGTAACTAAAAAAATATTTTTTTTTCCAAAGTAACTAAAAAAATATTTTTTTTTCCAAAGAAACTAAAAAAATATTTTTTTTTCCAAAGAAACTAAAAAAATATTTTTTTTTCCAAAGTAACTAAAAAAATATTTTTTTTCCCAAAGTAACTAAAAAAATATATTTTTTTTCCAAAGTAACTAAAAAAAAAAATTTTTTTCCAAAGAAACTAAAAAAATATTTTTTTTTCCAAAGTAACTAAAAAAATATTTTTTTTTCCAAAGTAACTAAAAAAATATTTTTTTTTCCAAAGAAACTAAAAAAATATATATTTTTTTCCAAAGTAACTAAAAAAAATTTTTTTTCCAAAGTAACTAAAAAATTATTATGTTTCCCAAAGTAACTAAAAAAATATTTTTTTTTCCAAAGTAACTAAAAAAATATTTTTTTTTCCAAAGTAACTAAAAAAATATTTTTTTTTCCAAAGTAACTAAAAAAATATTTTTTTTTCCAAAGTAACTAAAAAAATATATTTTTTTCCAAAGTAACTAAAAAAATATATTTTTTTCCAAAGTAACTAAAAAAATATTTTTTTTTCCAAAGTAACTAAAAAAATATTTTTTTTTCCCAAAGAAACAAAAAAAATATTTTTTTTCCCAAAGTAACTAAAAAAATTTTTTTTTTTCCAAAGAAACTAAAAAATTTTTTTTTTTTCCAAAGTAACTAAAAAAATATTTTTTTTCCAAAGTAACTAAAAAAATATTTTTTTTTCCAAAGTAACTAAAAAAAAAAATTTTTCCAAAGTAACTAAAAAAATATTTTTTTTTCCAAAGTAACTAAAAAAATATATTTTTTTCCAAAGTAACTAAAAAAATATTTTTTTTCCAAAGTAACTAAAAAAATATTTTTTTTTCCAAAGTAACTAAAAAAATATTTTTTTTTCCAAAGTAACAAAAAAAATATTTTTTTTTCCAAAGTAACTAAAAAAATATTTTTTTTTCCAAAGTAACTAAAAAAATATTTTTTTTTCCAAAGTAACTAAAAAAATATTTTTTTTTCCAAAGTAACTAAAAAAATATTTTTTTTTCCAAAGTAACTAAAAAAATATTTTTTTTTCCAAAGTAACTAAAAAAATATTTTTTTTTCCAAAGTAACTAAAAAAATATTTTTTTTTCCAAAGTAACTAAAAAAAATTTTTTTTTCCAAAGTAACAAAAAAAATATTTTTTTTTCCAAAGTAACTAAAAAAATATTTTTTTTTCCAAAGTAACTAAAAAATATTTTTTTTTCCAAAGTAACTAAAAAAATATTTTTTTTTCCAAAGTAACTAAAAAAATATTTTTTTTTCCAAAGTAACTAAAAAAATATTTTTTTTTCCAAAGTAACTAAAAAAATATTTTTTTTTCCAAAGAAACTAAAAAAATATTTTTTTTTCCAAAGAAACTAAAAAAATATTTTTTTTTCCAAAGTAACTAAAAAAATATTTTTTTTCCCAAAGTAACTAAAAAAATATTTTTTTTTTCCAAAGTAACTAAAAAAAAAAATTTTTTTCCAAAGAAACTAAAAAAATATTTTTTTTTCCAAAGTAACTAAAAAAATATTTTTTTTTCCAAAGTAACTAAAAAAATATTTTTTTTTCCAAAGAAACTAAAAAAATATATATTTTTTTCCAAAGTAACTAAAAAAAATTTTTTTTCCAAAGTAACTAAAAAATTATTATGTTTCCCAAAGTAACTAAAAAAATATTTTTTTTTCCAAAGTAACTAAAAAAATATTTTTTTTTCCAAAGTAACTAAAAAAATATTTTTTTTTCCAAAGTAACTAAAAAAATATTTTTTTTTCCAAAGTAACTAAAAAAATATATTTTTTTCCAAAGTAACTAAAAAAATATATTTTTTTCCAAAGTAACTAAAAAAATATTTTTTTTTCCAAAGTAACTAAAAAAATATTTTTTTTTCCCAAAGAAACAAAAAAAATATTTTTTTTCCCAAAGTAACTAAAAAATTTTTTTTTTTTCCAAAGAAACTAAAAAAAAATTTTTTTTTCCAAAGTAACTAAAAAAATATTTTTTTTCCAAAGTAACTAAAAAAATATTTTTTTTTCCAAAGTAACTAAAAAAAAAAAATTTTCCAAAGTAACTAAAAAAATATTTTTTTTTCCAAAGTAACTAAAAAAATATATTTTTTTCCAAAGTAACTAAAAAAATATTTTTTTTTCCAAAGTAACTAAAAAAATATTTTTTTTTCCAAAGTAACTAAAAAAATATTTTTTTTTCCAAAGTAACTAAAAAAATATTTTTTTTTCCAAAGTAACTAAAAAAATATTTTTTTTTCCAAAGTAACTAAAAAAATATTTTTTTTTCCAAAGTAACTAAAAAAATATTTTTTTTTCCAAAGTAACTAAAAAAATATTTTTTTTCCAAAGAAACTAAAAAAATATATTTTTTTCCAAAGTAACTAAAAAAATATTTTTTTTTCCAAAGTAACTAAAAAAATATATTTTTTTCCAAAGTAACTAAAAAAATATTTTTTTTCCCAAAGAAACTAAAAAAATATTTTTTTTCCCAAAGTAACTAAAAAATTTTTTTTTTTCCAAAGAAACTAAAAAAATATTTTTTTTTCCAAAGTAACTAAAAAAATATATTTTTTTCCAAAGTAACTAAAAAAATATTTTTTTTTCCAAAGTAACTAAAAAAATATTTTTTTTCCAAAGTAACTAAAAAAATATTTTTTTTCCAAAGTAACTAAAAAAATATTTTTTTTTCCAAAGTAACTAAAAAAAAATTTTTTTTTCCAAAGTAACTAAAAAAATATTTTTTTTTCCAAAATAACTAAAAAAATATTTTTTTTTCCAAAGTAACTAAAAAAATATATTTTTTTCCAAAGTAACTAAAAAAATATTTTTTTTTCCAAAGTAACTAAAAAAATATTTTTTTTCCCAAAGAAACTAAAAAAATATTTTTTTTTCCAAAGTAACTAAAAAAAATTTTTTTTTTCCAAAGAAACTAAAAAAATATTTTTTTTTCCAAAGTAACTAAAAAAATATTTTTTTTCCCAAAGAAACTAAAAAAATATTTTTTTTTCCAAAGTAACTAAAAAAATATTTTTTTTTCCAAAGTAACTAAAAAAATATTTTTTTTCCAAAGTAACTAAAAAAATATTTTTTTTCCAAAGAAACTAAAAAAATATTTTTTTTTCCAAAGTAACTAAAAAAATTATTTTTTTTCCAAAGAAACTAAAAAAATATTTTTTTTTCCAAAATAACTAAAAAAAATGTTTTTTTTTCCAAAGTAACTAAAAAAATATTTTTTTTCCAAAGTAACTAAAAAAATATTTTTTTTTCCAAAGTAACTAAAAAAATATTTTTTTTTCCAAAGTAACTAAAAAAATATTTTTTTTTCCAAAGTAACTAAAAAAATATTTTTTTTTCCAAAGAAACTAAAAAAATATTTTTTTTTCCAAAGTAACTAAAAAAAAATTTTTTTTTCCAAAGTAACTAAAAAAATATTTTTTTTTCCAAAGTAACTAAAAAAATATTTTTTTTTCCAAAGTAACTAAAAAAATATTTTTTTTTCCAAAGTAACTAAAAAAATATTTTTTTTCCCAAAGAAACTAAAAAAATATTTTTTTTCCCAAAGAAACTAAAAAAATATTTTTTTTTCCAAAGTAACTAAAAAAAATATTTTTTTTCCAAAGAAACTAAAAAAATATTTTTTTTTCCAAAGTAACTAAAAAATATATTTTTTTCCAAAGTAACTAAAAAAATATTTTTTTTTCCAAAGTAACTAAAAAAATATTTTTTTTTCCAAAGTAACTAAAAAAATATTTTTTTTTCCAAAGTAACTAAAAAAATATTTTTTTTTCCAAAGTAACTAAAAAAATATATTTTTTTAAAGTAACTAAAAAAATATTTTTTTTTCCAAAGTAACTAAAAAAATATTTTTTTTTCCAAAGTAACTAAAAAAATATTTTTTTTTCCAAAGTAACTAAAAAAATATTTTTTTTTCCAAAGTAACTAAAAAAATATTTTTTTTCCCAAAGAAACTAAAAAAATATTTTTTTTCCCAAAGAAACTAAAAAAATATTTTTTTTTCCAAAGTAACTAAAAAAAATATTTTTTTTCCAAAGAAACTAAAAAAATATTTTTTTTTCCAAAGTAACTAAAAAATATATTTTTTTCCAAAGTAACTAAAAAAATATTTTTTTTTCCAAAGTAACTAAAAAAATATTTTTTTTTCCAAAGTAACTAAAAAAATATTTTTTTTTCCAAAGTAACTAAAAAAATATTTTTTTTTCCAAAGTAACTAAAAAATATATTTTTTTTTAAAGTAACTAAAAAAATATTTTTTTTTCCAAAGTAACTAAAAAAATATTTTTTTTTCCAAAGTAACTAAAAAAATATTTTTTTTCCCAAAGTAACTAAAAAAATATTTTTTTTCCCAAAGTAACTAAAAAAATATTTTTTTTTCCAAAGAAACTAAAAAAATATTTTTTTTTCCAAAGTAACTAAAAAAATATTTTTTTTTCCAAAGTAACTAAAAAAATATTTTTTTTTCCAAAGTAACTAAAAAAATATTTTTTTTCCAAAGTAACTAAAAAAATATTTTTTTTCCAAAGTAACTAAAAAAATATTTTTTTTTCCAAAGTAACTAAAAAAATATTTTTTTTTCCAAAGTAACTAAAAAAATATTTTTTTTTCCAAAGTAACTAAAAAAATATTTTTTTTCCAAAGTAACTAAAAAAATATTTTTTTTTCCAAAGTAACTAAAAAAATATTTTTTTTTCCAAAGTAACAAAAAAAATATTTTTTTTTCCAAAGTAACTAAAAAAATATTTTTTTTTCCAAAGTAACTAAAAAAATATTTTTTTTTCCAAAGTAACTAAAAAAATATTTTTTTTTCCAAAGTAACTAAAAAAATATTTTTTTTTCCAAAGTAACTAAAAAAATATTTTTTTTTCCAAAGTAACTAAAAAAATATTTTTTTTTCCAAAGTAACTAAAAAAAAAAAAAAATTTCCAAAGAAACTAAAAAAATATATTTTTTTTCCAAAGTAACTAAAAAAAAATTTTTTTTTCCAAAGTAACTAAAAAAATATTTTTTTTTCCAAAGAAACTAAAAAAATATTTTTTTTTCCAAAGTAACTAAAAAATTATTATGTTTCCCAAAGTAACTAAAAAAATATTTTTTTTTCCAAAGTAACTAAAAAAATATTTTTTTTTCCAAAGTAACTAAAAAAATATTTTTTTTTCCAAAGTAACTAAAAAAATATTTTTTTTTCCAAAGTAACTAAAAAAATATTTTTTTTTCCAAAGTAACTAAAAAAATATTTTTTTTTCCAAAGTAACTAAAAAAATATTTTTTTTTCCAAAGTAACTAAAAAAATATTTTTTTTTCCAAAGTAACTAAAAAAATATTTTTTTTTCCAAAGTAACTAAAAAAATATTTTTTTTCCAAAGAAACTAAAAAAATATATTTTTTTCCAAAGTAACTAAAAAAATATATTTTTTTCCAAAGTAACTAAAAAAATATTTTTTTTTCCAAAGTAACTAAAAAAATATTTTTTTTCCCAAAGAAACTAAAAAAATAGTTTTTTTTCCCAAAGTAACTAAAATTTTTTTTTTTTTTCCAAAGAAACTAAAAAAATATTTTTTTTTCCAAAGTAACTAAAAAAATATTTTTTTTTCCAAAGTAACTAAAAAAATATTTTTTTTTCCAAAGTAACTAAAAAAATATTTTTTTTTCCAAAGAAACTAAAAAAATATTTTTTTTTCCAAAGTAACTAAAAAAATTTTTTTTTTCCAAAGTAACTAAAAAAATTTTTTTTTTTCCAAAGTAACTAAAAAAATATTTTTTTTCCAAAGAAACTAAAAAAAAATTTTTTTTCCCAAAGTAACTAAAAATTTTTTTTTTTCCAAAGAAACTAAAAAAATATATTTTTTTCCAAAGTAACTAAAAAAATATTTTTTTTTCCAAAGTAACTAAAAAAATATTTTTTTTTCCAAAGTAACTAAAAAAATATTTTTTTTTCCAAAGAAACTAAAAAAATATTTTTTTTTCCAAAGTAACTAAAAAAATTTTTTTTTTTCCAAAGTAACTAAAAAAATATTTTTTTTTCCAAAGTAACTAAAAAAATATATTTTTTTCCAAAGTAACTAAAAAAATATTTTTTTTTCCAAAGTAACTAAAAAAATATTTTTTTTCCCAAAGAAACTAAAAAAATATTTTTTTTCCCAAAGAAACTAAAAAAATATTTTTTTTTCCAAAGTAACTAAAAAAATTTTTTTTTTTCCAAAGAAACTAAAAAAATATTTTTTTTTCCAAAGTAACTAAAAAATATATTTTTTTCCAAAGTAACTAAAAAAATATTTTTTTTTCCAAAGTAACTAAAAAAATATTTTTTTTCCAAAGTAACTAAAAAAATATTTTTTTTTCCAAAGTAACTAAAAAAATATTTTTTTTCCAAAGTAACTAAAAATATATATTTTTTTAAAGTAACTAAAAAAATATTTTTTTTTCCAAAGTAACTAAAAAAATATTTTTTTTTCCAAAGTAACTAAAAAAATATTTTTTTTTCCAAAGTAACTAAAAAAAAAAATTTTTTTCCCAAAGTAACTAAAAAAATATTTTTTTTTCCAAAGAAACTAAAAAAATATTTTTTTTTCCAAAGTAACTAAAAAAATATTTTTTTTTCCAAAGTAACTAAAAAAATATTTTTTTTTCCAAAGTAACTAAAAAAATATTTTTTTTTCCAAAGTAACTAAAAAAATATTTTTTTTCCAAAGTAACTAAAAAAATATTTTTTTTTCCAAAGTAACTAAAAAAATATTTTTTTTCCAAAGTAACTAAAAAAATTTTTTTTTTCCAAAGTAACTAAAAAAATATTTTTTTTTCCAAAGTAACTAAAAAAATATTTTTTTTTCCAAAGTAACTAAAAAAATATTTTTTTCCAAAGTAACTAAAAAAATATATTTTTTTTCCAAAGTAACTAAAAAAATATTTTTTTTTCCAAAGTAACTAAAAAAATATTTTTTTTTCCAAAGTAACTAAAAAAATATTTTTTTTCCAAAGTAACTAAAAAAATATTTTTTTTCCAAAGTAACTAAAAAAATATTTTTTTTTCCAAAGTAACTAAAAAAATATTTTTTTTTCCAAAGTAACTAAAAAAATATTTTTTTTTCCAAAGTAACTAAAAAAATATTTTTTTTTCCAAAGTAACTAAAAAAATATTTTTTTTCCAAAGTAACTAAAAAAATATTTTTTTTTCCAAAGTAACTAAAAAAATATTTTTTTTCCAAAGTAACTAAAAAAATATTTTTTTTTCCAAAGTAACTAAAAAAATATTTTTTTTTCCAAAGAAACTAAAAAAATATTTTTTTTTCCAAAGTAACTAAAAAAATTTTTTTTTTTCCAAAGTAACTAAAAAAATATTTTTTTTCCAAAGTAACTAAAAAAATTTTTTTTTTCGCAAAGAAACTAAAAAAATATTTTTTTTCCCAAAGTAACTAAAAAAAAAATTTTTTTTCCAAAGTAACTAAAAAAAAAATTTTTTTTCCAAAGAAACTAAAAAAATATTTTTTTTTCCAAAGTAACTAAAAAACATTTTTTTTTTCCAAAGTAACTAAAAAAATATTTTTTTTTCCAAAGAAACTAAAAAAATATTTTTTTTTCCAAAGTAACTAAAAAAAATTTTTTTTTCCAAAGTAACTAAAAAATTATTATGTTTCCCAAAGTAACTAAAAAAATATTTTTTTTTCCAAAGTAACTAAAAAAATATTTTTTTTTCCAAAATAACTAAAAAAATGTTTTTTTTTCCAAAGTAACTAAAAAAATATTTTTTTTCCAAAGTAACTAAAAAAATATATTTTTTTCCAAAGTAACTAAAAAAATATTTTTTTTTCCAAAGTAACTAAAAAAATATTTTTTTTTCCAAAGTAACTAAAAAAATATTTTTTTTCCCAAAGAAACTAAAAAAATATTTTTTTTTCCAAAGTAACTAAAAAAAAATTTTTTTTCCCAAAGTAACTAAAAAAATATTTTTTTTTCCAAAGTAACTAAAAAAATTTTTTTTTTCCAAAGTAACTAAAAAAATATTTTTTTTTCCAAAGTAACTAAAAAAATATTTTTTTTCCCAAAGAAACTAAAAAAATATTTTTTTTCCCAAAGAAACTAAAAAAATATTTTTTTTTCCAAAGTAACTAAAAAAATATTTTTTTTTCCAAAGTAACTAAAAAAATATTTTTTTTTCCAAAATAACTAAAAAAATGTTTTTTTTTCCAAAGTAACTAAAAAAATATTTTTTTTCCAAAGTAACTAAAAAAATATTTTTTTTTCCAAAGTAACTAAAAAAATATTTTTTTTTCCAAAGTAACTAAAAAAATATTTTTTTTTCCAAAGTAACTAAAAAAATATTTTTTTTTCCAAAGAAACTAAAAAAATATTTTTTTTTCCAAAGTAACTAAAAAAATTTTTTTTTTTCCAAAGTAACTAAAAAAATATTTTTTTTTCCAAAGTAACTAAAAAAATTTTTTTTTTTCCAAAGTAACTAAAAAAATATTTTTTTTCCAAAGTAACTAAAAAAATATTTTTTTTCCCAAAGAAACTAAAAAAATATTTTTTTTCCCAAAGAAACTAAAAAAATATTTTTTTTTCCAAAGTAACTAAAAAAAATATTTTTTTTCCAAAGAAACTAAAAAAATATTTTTTTTTCCAAAGTAACTAAAAAATATTTTTTTTTCCAAAGTAACTAAAAAAATATTTTTTTTTCCAAAGTAACTAAAAAAATATTTTTTTTTCCAAAGTAACTAAAAAAATATTTTTTTTTCCAAAGTAACTAAAAAAATATTTTTTTTTCCAAAGTAACTAAAAAAATATATTTTTTTAAAGTAACTAAAAAAATATTTTTTTTTCCAAAGTAACTAAAAAAATATTTTTTTTTCCAAAGTAACTAAAAAAATATTTTTTTTCCCAAAGTAACTAAAAAAATATTTTTTTTCCCAAAGTAACTAAAAAAATATTTTTTTTTCCAAAGAAACTAAAAAAATATTTTTTTTTCCAAAGTAACTAAAAAAATATTTTTTTTTCCAAAGTAACTAAAAAAATATTTTTTTTTCCAAAGTAACTAAAAAAATATTTTTTTTTCCAAAGTAACTAAAAAAATATTTTTTTTCCAAAGTAACTAAAAAAATATTTTTTTTCCAAAGTAACTAAAAAAATATTTTTTTTTCCAAAGTAACTAAAAAAATATTTTTTTTTCCAAAGTAACTAAAAAAATATTTTTTTTTCCAAAGTAACTAAAAAAATATTTTTTTTCCAAAGTAACTAAAAAAATATTTTTTTTTCCAAAGTAACTAAAAAAATATTTTTTTTTCCAAAGTAACAAAAAAAATATTTTTTTTTCCAAAGTAACTAAAAAAATATTTTTTTTTCCAAAGTAACAAAAAAAATATTTTTTTTTCCAAAGTAACTAAAAAAATATTTTTTTTCCAAAGTAACTAAAAAAATATTTTTTTTTCCAAAGTAACTAAAAAAATATTTTTTTTTCCAAAGTAACTAAAAAAATATTTTTTTTTCCAAAGTAACTAAAAAAATATTTTTTTTTCCAAAGTAACTAAAAAAATATTTTTTTTTCCAAAGTAACTAAAAAAAAAAAATTTTTTCCAAAGTAACTAAAAAAAAAAATTTTTTTCCAAAGTAACTAAAAAAATATTTTTTTTTCCAAAGTAACTAAAAAATTTTTTTTTTTTCCAAAGTAACTAAAAAAATATTTTTTTTTCCAAAGTAACTAAAAAAATATTTTTTTTTCCAAAGTAACTAAAAAAATATTTTTTTTTCCAAAGAAACTAAAAAAATATTTTTTTTTCCAAAGAAACTAAAAAAATATTTTTTTTTCCAAAGTAACTAAAAAAATATTTTTTTTTCCAAAGTAACTAAAAAAATATTTTTTTTTCCAAAGTAACTAAAAAAATATTTTTTTTCCCAAAGAAACTAAAAAAATATTTTTTTTCCCAAAGTAACTAAAAAAATATTTTTTTTTCCAAAGTAACTAAAAAAAAAAAAATTTTTCCAAAGAAACTAAAAAAATATTTTTTTTTCCAAAGTAACTAAAAAAATTTTTTTTTTTCCAAAGTAACTAAAAAAATATTTTTTTTTCCAAAGAAACTAAAAAAATATTTTTTTTTCCAAAGTAACTAAAAAAAAAATTTTTTTCCAAAGTAACTAAAAAATTATTATGTTTCCCAAAGTAACTAAAAAAATATATTTTTTTCCAAAGTAACTAAAAAAATATATTTTTTTCCAAAGTAACTAAAAAAATATTTTTTTTTCCAAAGTAACTAAAAAAATATTTTTTTTTCCAAAGTAACTAAAAAAATATTTTTTTTTCCAAAGTAACTAAAAAAATATTTTTTTTTCCAAAGTAACTAAAAAAATATTTTTTTTTCCAAAGTAACTAAAAAAATATTTTTTTTCCCAAAGAAACTAAAAAAATATTTTTTTTCCCAAAGAAACTAAAAAAATATTTTTTTTTCCAAAGTAACTAAAAAAATATTTTTTTTTCCAAAGTAACTAAAAAAATATTTTTTTTTCCAAAATAACTAAAAAAATGTTTTTTTTCCAAAGTAACTAAAAAAATATTTTTTTTCCAAAGTAACTAAAAAAATTTTTTTTTTTCCAAAGTAACTAAAAAAATATATTTTTTTCCAAAGTAACTAAAAAAATATTTTTTTTTCCAAAGTAACTAAAAAAATATTTTTTTTTCCAAAGAAACTAAAAAAATATTTTTTTTTCCAAAGTAACTAAAAAAATTTTTTTTTTCCAAAGTAACTAAAAAAATTTTTTTTTTTCCAAAGTAACTAAAAAAAAAATTTTTTTTCCAAAGTAACTAAAAAAATATTTTTTTTCCCAAAGAAACTAAAAAAATATTTTTTTTCCCAAAGAAACTAAAAAAATATTTTTTTTTCCAAAGTAACTAAAAAATATATTTTTTTTCCAAAGAAACTAAAAAAATAATTTTTTTTCCAAAGTAACTAAAAAATATATTTTTTTCCAAAGTAACTAAAAAAATATTTTTTTTTCCAAAGTAACTAAAAAAATATTTTTTTTTCCAAAGTAACTAAAAAAATATTTTTTTTTCCAAAGTAACTAAAAAAATATTTTTTTTTCCAAAGTAACTAAAAAAATATATTTTTTTAAAGTAACTAAAAAAATATTTTTTTTTCCAAAGTAACTAAAAAAATATTTTTTTTTCCAAAGTAACTAAAAAAATATTTTTTTTCCCAAAGTAACTAAAAAAATATTTTTTTTCCCAAACTAAAAAAATATTTTTTTTTCCAAAGAAACTAAAAAAATATTTTTTTTCCAAAGTAACTAAAAAAATATTTTTTTTCCCAAAGTAACTAAAAAAATATTTTTTTTTCCAAAGTAACTAAAAAAATATTTTTTTTTCCAAAGTAACTAAAAAAATATTTTTTTTCCAAAGTAACTAAAAAAATATTTTTTTTCCAAAGTAACTAAAAAAATATTTTTTTTTCCAAAGTAACTAAAAAAATATTATTTTTTCCAAAGTAACTAAAAAAATATTTTTTTTTCCAAAGTAACTAAAAAAATATTTTTTTTCCAAAGTAACTAAAAAAATATTTTTTTTTCCAAAGTAACAAAAAAAATATTTTTTTTTCCAAAGTAACAAAAAAAATATTTTTTTTTCCAAAGTAACTAAAAAAATATTTTTTTTTCCAAAGTAACTAAAAAAATATTTTTTTTTCCAAAGTAACTAAAAAAATATTTTTTTTTCCAAAGTAACTAAAAAAATATTTTTTTTTCCAAAGTAACTAAAAAAATATTTTTTTTTCCAAAGTAACTAAAAAAATATTTTTTTTTCCAAAGTAACTAAAAAAATATTTTTTTTTCCAAAGTAACTAAAAAAATATTTTTTTTTCCAAAGAAACTAAAAAAATATTTTTTTTTCCAAAGTAACTAAAAAAATATTTTTTTTTCCAAAGTAACTAAAAAAATATTTTTTTTTCCAAAGTAACTAAAAAAATATTTTTTTTTCCAAAGTAACTAAAAAAATATTTTTTTTTCCAAAGTAACTAAAAAAATATTTTTTTTTCCAAAGTAACTAAAAAAATATTTTTTTTTCCAAAGTAACTAAAAAAATATTTTTTTTTCCAAAGTAACTAAAAAAATATTTTTTTTTCCAAAGTAACTAAAAAAATATTTTTTTTTCCAAAGTAACTAAAAAAATATTTTTTTTTCCAAAGTAACTAAAAAAATATTTTTTTTTCCAAAGTAACTAAAAAAATATTTTTTTTTCCAAAGTAACTAAAAAAATATTTTTTTTTCCAAAGTAACTAAAAAAATATTTTTTTTTCCAAAGTAACTAAAAAAAAATTTTTTTTCCAAAGTAACTAAAAAATTATTATGTTTCCCAAAGTAACTAAAAAAATATTTTTTTTTCCAAAGTAACTAAAAAATTATTTTTTTTTCCAAAGAAACTAAAAAAATATTTTTTTTTCCAAAGTAACTAAAAAAAATATTTTTTTTCCAAAGAAACTAAAAAAATATTTTTTTTTCCAAAGTAACTAAAAAATATATATTTTTCCAAAGTAACTAAAAAAATATTTTTTTAAAGTAACTAAAAAAATATTTTTTTTTCCAAAGTAACTAAAAAAATATTTTTTTTTCCAAAGTAACTAAAAAAATATTTTTTTTTCCAAAGTAACTAAAAAAAAATATTTTTTTAAAGTAACTAAAAAAATATTTTTTTTTCCAAAGTAACTAAAAAAATATTTTTTTTTCCAAAGTAACTAAAAAAATATTTTTTTTCCCAAAGTAACTAAAAAAATATTTTTTTTCCCAAAGTAACTAAAAAAATATTTTTTTTTCCAAAGAAACTAAAAAAATATTTTTTTTTCCAAAGTAACTAAAAAAATATTTTTTTTTCCAAAGTAACTAAAAAAATATTTTTTTTTCCAAAGTAACTAAAAAAATATTTTTTTTTCCAAAGTAACTAAAAAAATATTTTTTTTCCAAAGTAACTAAAAAAATATTTTTTTTCCAAAGTAACTAAAAAAATATTTTTTTTTCCAAAGTAACTAAAAAAATATTTTTTTTTCCAAAGTAACTAAAAAAATATTTTTTTTTCCAAAGTAACTAAAAAAATATTTTTTTTCCAAAGTAACTAAAAAAATATTTTTTTTTCCAAAGTAACTAAAAAAATATTTTTTTTTCCAAAGTAACAAAAAAAATATTTTTTTTTCCAAAGTAACAAAAAAAATATTTTTTTTTCCAAAGTAACAAAAAAAATATTTTTTTTTCCAAAGTAACTAAAAAAATATTTTTTTTTCCAAAGTAACTAAAAAAATATTTTTTTTTCCAAAGTAACTAAAAAAATATTTTTTTTTCCAAAGTAACTAAAAAAATATTTTTTTTTCCAAAGTAACTAAAAAAATATTTTTTTTTCCAAAGTAACTAAAAAAATATTTTTTTTTCCAAAGTAACTAAAAAAATATTTTTTTTTCCAAAGTAACTAAAAAAATATTTTTTTTTCCAAAGTAACTAAAAAAATATTTTTTTTTCCAAAGTAACTAAAAAAATATTTTTTTTTCCAAAGTAACTAAAAAAATATTTTTTTTTCCAAAGTAACTAAAAAAATATTTTTTTTTCCAAAGTAACTAAAAAAATATTTTTTTTTCCAAAGAAACTAAAAAAATATTTTTTTTTCCAAAGTAACTAAAAAAATATTTTTTTTTCCAAAGTAACTAAAAAAATATTTTTTTTTCCAAAGTAACTAAAAAAATATTTTTTTTCCCAAAGAAACTAAAAAAATATTTTTTTTCCCAAAGTAACTAAAAAAATATTTTTTTTTCCAAAGTAACTAAAAAAAAAATTTTTTTTCCAAAGAAACTAAAAAAATATTTTTTTTTCCAAAGTAACTAAAAAAATATTTTTTTTTCCAAAGTAACTAAAAAAATATTTTTTTTTCCAAAGAAACTAAAAAAAATTTTTTTTTTCCAAAGTAACTAAAAATTTTTTTTTTTCCAAAGTAACTAAAAAATTATTATGTTTCCCAAAGTAACTAAAAAAATATATTTTTTTCCAAAGTAACTAAAAAAATATTTTTTTTTCCAAAGTAACTAAAAAAATATTTTTTTTTCCAAAGTAACTAAAAAAATATTTTTTTTTCCAAAGTAACTAAAAAAATATTTTTTTTCCAAAGTAACTAAAAAAATATTTTTTTTTCCAAAGTAACTAAAAAAATATTTTTTTTTCCAAAGTAACTAAAAAAATATTTTTTTTTCCAAAGTAACTAAAAAATTTTTTTTTTTTCCAAAGTAACTAAAAAAATATTTTTTTTTCCAAAGTAACTAAAAAAATATTTTTTTTTCCAAAGTAACTAAAAAAATATTTTTTTTTCCAAAGTAACTAAAAAAATATTTTTTTTTCCAAAGTAACTAAAAAAATATATTTTTTTCCAAAGTAACTAAAAAAATATTTTTTTTTCCAAAGAAACTAAAAAAATATATTTTTTTCCAAAGTAACTAAAAAAATATTTTTTTTTCCAAAGTAACTAAAAAAATATTTTTTTTTCCAAAGTAACTAAAAAAATATTTTTTTTTCCAAAGTAACTAAAAAAATATTTTTTTTTCCAAAGTAACTAAAAAAATATTTTTTTTTCCAAAGTAACTAAAAAAATATTTTTTTTTCCAAAGTAACTAAAAAAATATTTTTTTTTCCAAAGTAACTAAAAAAATATTTTTTTTTCCAAAGAAACTAAAAAAATATTTTTTTTTCCAAAGTAACTAAAAAAATATTTTTTTTTCCAAAGTAACTAAAAAAATATTTTTTTTTCCAAAGTAACTAAAAAAATATTTTTTTTTCCAAAGTAACTAAAAAAATATTTTTTTTTCCAAAGTAACTAAAAAAATATTTTTTTTTCCAAAGTAACTAAAAAAATATTTTTTTTTCCAAAGTAACTAAAAAAATATTTTTTTTTCCAAAGTAACTAAAAAAATATTTTTTTTTCCAAAGTAACTAAAAAAATATTTTTTTTTCCAAAGTAACTAAAAAAATATTTTTTTTTCCAAAGTAACTAAAAAAATATTTTTTTTTCCAAAGTAACTAAAAAAATATTTTTTTTTCCAAAGTAACTAAAAAAATATTTTTTTTTCCAAAGTAACTAAAAAAATATTTTTTTTTCCAAAGTAACTAAAAAAATATTTTTTTTTCCAAAGTAACTAAAAAAAATTTTTTTTTCCAAAGTAACTAAAAAATTATTATGTTTCCCAAAGTAACTAAAAAAATATTTTTTTTTCCAAAGTAACTAAAAAATTATTTTTTTTTCCAAAGAAACTAAAAAAATATTTTTTTTTCCAAAGTAACTAAAAAAAATATTTTTTTTCCAAAGAAACTAAAAAAATATTTTTTTTTCCAAAGTAACTAAAAAATATATATTTTTCCAAAGTAACTAAAACAATATTTTTTTAAAGTAACTAAAAAAATATTTTTTTTTCCAAAGTAACTAAAAAAATATTTTTTTTTCCAAAGTAACTAAAAAAATATTTTTTTTTCCAAAGTAACTAAAAAAAAATATTTTTTTAAAGTAACTAAAAAAATATTTTTTTTTCCAAAGTAACTAAAAAAATATTTTTTTTTCCAAAGTAACTAAAAAAATATTTTTTTTCCCAAAGTAACTAAAAAAATATTTTTTTTCCCAAAGTAACTAAAAAAATATTTTTTTTCCCAAAGAAACTAAAAAAATATTTTTTTTTCCAAAGTAACTAAAAAAATATTTTTT
>NW_027635319.1:0-5000 GCF_949748355.1 Melanostigma gelatinosum | reverse complement strand
TTTCCAAAGTAACTAAAAAAAATTTTTTTTTTCCAAAGAAACTAAAAAAAAATTTTTTTTCCAAAGTAACTAAAAAAAAATTTTTTTTTCCAAAGAAACTAAAAAAAAATTTTTTTTTCCAAAGTAACTAAAATTTTTTTTTTTTTCCAAAGTAACTAAAAAAATATTTTTTTTTCCAAAGTAACTAAAAAAAAAATTTTTTTTCCAAAGTAACTAAAAAAATATTTTTTTTCCAAAGTAACTAAAAAAAATTTTTTTTTTCCAAAGTAACTAAAACAATTTTTTTTTCCAAAGTAACTAAAAAAATATTTTTTTTCCAAAGTAATTAAAAAAAAAAAATTTTTTCCAAAGTAACTAAAAAAATATTTTTTTTCCAAAGTAATTAAAAAAAAAATTTTTTTTCCAAAGTAACTAAAAAAATATTTTTTTTTCCAAAGTAACTAAAAAAATATTTTTTTTTCCAAAGTAACTAAAAAAAATTTTTTTTTCCAAAGTAACTAAAAAAAATTTTTTTTTCCAAAGTAACTAAAAAAATATTTTTTTTTCCAAAGTAACTAAAAAAATATTTTTTTTTCCAAAGTAACTAAAAAAATATTTTTTTTTCCAAAGAAACTAAAAAAATATTTTTTTTCCAAAGTAACTAAAAAAATATTTTTTTTTCCAAAGTAACTAAAAAAATATTTTTTTTTCCAAAGTAACTAAAAAAATATTTTTTTTTCCAAAGTAACTAAAAAAATATTTTTTTTTCCAAAGTAACTAAAAAAAATTTTTTTTTTCCAAAGTAACTAAAAAAAAAAAAAAATTTCCAAAGTAACTAAAAAAATATTTTTTTTCCAAAGTAATTAAAAAAATATTTTTTTTTCCAAAGTAACTAAAAAAATATTTTTTTTTCCAAAGTAACTAAAAAAATATTTTTTTTTCCAAAGTAACTAAAAAAAATTTTTTTTTCCAAAGTAACTAAAAAAATTTTTTTTTTCCAAAGTAACTAAAAAAATATTTTTTTTTCCAAAGTAACTAAAAAAATATTTTTTTTTCCAAAGTAACTAAAAAAATTTTTTTTTTTCCAAAGAAACTAAAAAAATATTTTTTTTCCAAAGTAACTAAAAAAATATTTTTTTTTCCAAAGTAACTAAAAAAATATTTTTTTTTCCAAAGTAACTAAAAAAATATTTTTTTTTCCAAAGTAACTAAAAAAATATTTTTTTTTCCAAAGTAACTAAAAAAATTTTTTTTTTTCCAAAGTAACTAAAAAAAAAAAAAATTTTCCAAAGTAACTAAAAAAATATTTTTTTTCCAAAGTAATTAAAAAAATATTTTTTTTTCCAAAGTAACTAAAAAAATATTTTTTTTTCCAAAGTAACTAAAAAAATATTTTTTTTTCCAAAGTAACTAAAAAAATATTTTTTTTTCCAAAGTAACTAAAAAAATATTTTTTTTTCCAAAGTAACTAAAAAAATATTTTTTTTTCCAAAGTAACTAAAAATATTTTTTTTT
The DNA here is from genome assembly GCF_949748355.1 of Melanostigma gelatinosum. NCBI lineage: Eukaryota > Metazoa > Chordata > Actinopteri > Perciformes > Zoarcidae > Melanostigma > Melanostigma gelatinosum. Next base: position 3,506 of record NW_027635319.1, on the reverse strand, counting down.
TCCAAAGTAACTAAAAAAATATTTTTTTTTCCAAAGAAACTAAAAAAATATTTTTTTTTCCAAAGTAACTAAAAAATTATTTTTTTTTCCAAAGAAACTAAAAAAAATTTTTTTTTTCCAAAGTAACTAAAAAAATATTTTTTTTTCCAAAGTAACTAAAAAAATATTTTTTTTTCCAAAGAAACTAAAAAAATATTTTTTTTTCCAAAGTAACTAAAAAAATATTTTTTTTTCCAAAGTAACTAAAAAAATATTTTTTTTTCCAAAGTAACTAAAAAAATATTTTTTTTTCCAAAGTAACTAAAAAAATATTTTTTTTTCCAAAGTAACTAAAAAAATATTTTTTTTTTCCAAAGTAACTAAAAAAATATTTTTTTTTCCAAAGTAACTAAAAAAATATTTTTTTTTCCAAAGTAACTAAAAAAATATTTTTTTTTCCAAAGTAACTAAAAAAATATTTTTTTTTCCAAAGTAACTAAAAAAATATTTTTTTTTCCAAAGTAACTAAAAAAATATTTTTTTTTCCAAAGTAACTAAAAAAATATTTTTTTTTCCAAAGTAACTAAAAAAATATTTTTTTTTCCAAAGTAACTAAAAAAAAATTTTTTTTTCCAAAGTAACTAAAAAAATATTTTTTTTCCAAAGTAACTAAAAAAATATTTTTTTTCCAAAGTAACTAAAAAAATATTTTTTTTTCCAAAGTAACTAAAAAAATATATTTTTTTCCAAAGTAACTAAAAAAATATTTTTTTTTCCAAAGTAACTAAAAAAATATTTTTTTTTCCAAAGTAACTAAAAAAATATTTTTTTTTCCAAAGTAACTAAAAAAATATTTTTTTTCCCAAAGTAACTAAAAAAATATTTTTTTTCCCAAAGTAACTAAAAAAATATTTTTTTTTCCAAAGTAACTAAAAAAATATTTTTTTTTCCAAAGTAACTAAAAAAATATTTTTTTTTCCAAAGTAACTAAAAAAATATTTTTTTTTCCAAAGTAACTAAAAAAATATATTTTTTTCCAAAGTAACTAAAAAAATATTTTTTTTCCCAAAGTAACTAAAAAAAAATTTTTTTTTCCAAAGTAACTAAAAAAATATTTTTTTTTCCAAAGTAACTAAAAAAATATTTTTTTTTCCAAAGTAACTAAAAAAAATATTTTTTTTTCCAAAGTAACTAAAAAAATATTTTTTTTCCCAAAGTAACTAAAAAAAAATATTTTTTTCCAAAGTAACTAAAAAAATATTTTTTTTTCCAAAGTAACTAAAAAAATATTTTTTTTTCCAAAGTAACTAAAAAAATATTTTTTTTTCCAAAGTAACTAAAAAAATATTTTTTTTTCCAAAGTAACTAAAAAAATATTTTTTTTTCCAAAGTAACTAAAAAAATATTTTTTTTTCCAAAGTAACTAAAAAAATATTTTTTTTTCCAAAGTAACTAAAAAAATATTTTTTTTTCCAAAGTAACTAAAAAAATATTTTTTTTTCCAAAGTAACTAAAAAAATATTTTTTTTTCCAAAGTAACTAAAAAAATATATTTTTTTCCAAAGTAACTAAAAAAGTAACTTGTTTTCCAAAGAAACTAAAACAATATTTTTTTTTCCAAAGTAACTAAAAAAATATTTTTTTTTCCAAAGAAACTAAAAAAAAAATTTTTTTTCCAAAGTAACTAAAAAAATATATTTTTTTCCAAAGTAACTAAAAAAATATTTTTTTTCCCAAAGTAACTAAAAAATTTTTTTTTTTCCAAAGTAACTAAAAAAATATTTTTTTTTCCAAAGTAACTAAAAAAATATTTTTTTTTACAAAGTAACTAAAAAAATATTTTTTTTTCCAAAGTAACTAAAAAAATATTTTTTTTTCCAAAGTAACTAAAAAAATATTTTTTTTTCCAAAGTAACTAAAAAAATATTTTTTTTTCCAAAGTAACTAAAAAAATATTTTTTTTTCCAAAGTAACTAAAAAAATATTTTTTTTCCAAAGTAACTAAAAAAATATTTTTTTTTCCAAAGTAACTAAAAAAATATATTTTTTTCCAAAGTAACTAAAAAAATATTTTTTTTTCCAAAGTAACTAAAAAAATATTTTTTTTCCCAAAGTAACTAAAAAAATATTTTTTTTTCCAAAGTAACTAAAAAAATATTTTTTTTTCCAAAGTAACTAAAAAAGTAACTTTTTTTCCAAAGAAACTAAACAAATATTTTTTTTTCCAAAGTAACTAAAAAAATATTTTTTTTTCCAAAGTAACTAAAAAAATATTTTTTTTTCCAAAGTAACTAAAAAAATATTTTTTTTTTCCAAAGTAACTAAAAAAATATTTTTTTTTCCAAAGTAACTAAAAAAAATTTTTTTTTTCCAAAGTAACTAAAAAAATATTTTTTTTTCCAAAGTAACTAAAAAAATATTTTTTTTCCCAAAGTAACTAAAAAAATATTTTTTTTTCCAAAGTAACTAAAAATATATATTTTTTTCCAAAGTAACTAAAAAAAAAATTTTTTTTTCCAAAGTAACTAAAAAAATTTTTTTTTTTCCAAAGTAACTAAAAAAAATTTTTTTTTTCCAAAGTAACTAAAAAAATTTTTTTTTTTCCAAAGTAACTAAAAAGATAATTTGTTTTCCAAAGTAACTAAAAAAATATTTTTTTTCCAAAGTAACTAAAAAAATATTTTTTTTTCCAAAGTAACTAAAAAAATATTTTGTTTTCCAAAGTAACTAAAAAAATATTTTTTTTTCCAAAGTAACTAAAAAAATATTTTCTTTTCCAAAGTAACTAAAAAAATATTTTTTTTTCCAAAGTAACTAAAAAGATAATTTGTTTTCCAAAGTAATTAAAAAAATATTTTTTTTTCCAAAGTAACTAAAAAAATATTTTTTTTTCCAAAGAAACTAAAAAAATATTTTTTTTCCCAAAGTAACTAAAAAAATATTTTTTTTTCCAAAGTAACTAAAAAAATATTTTTTTTTCCAAAGTAACTAAAAAAAATTTTTTTTTTCCAAAGTAACTAAAAAAATATTTTTTTTTTCCAAAGTAACTAAAAAAACATTTTTTTTCCAAAGTAACTAAAAAAATTTTTTTTTTCCAAAGTAACTAAAAATTTTTTTTTTTTTCCAAAGTAACTAAAAAAATATTTTTTTTCCAAAGTAACTAAAAAAATTTTTTTTTTTCCAAAGAAACTAAAAAAATTTTTTTTTTCCAAAGTAACTAAAAAAAAATTTTTTTTTCCAAAGAAACTAAAAAAAATTTTTTTTTTCCAAAGTAACTAAAAATTTTTTTTTTTTCCAAAGTAACTAAAAAAATATTTTTTTTTCCAAAGTAACTAAAAAAATATTTTTTTTTCCAAAGTAACTAAAAAAAATATTTTTTTTCCAAAGTAACTAAAAAAAATTTTTTTTTTCCAAAGTAACTAAAACAATTTTTTTTTCCAAAGTAACTAAAAAAATATTTTTTTTCCAAAGTAATTAAAAAAAAAATTTTTTTTCCAAAGTAACTAAAAAAATATTTTTTTTCCAAA